>NC_133619.1:14453-314453 GCF_048593235.1 Sminthopsis crassicaudata
GAGAACCCCAAAGACTCTGCTAAAAAGCTATTAGAAATAATTCAGAATTTTAGCAAAGTTGCAGGGTACAAAATAAATCCACATAAATCCTCAGGATTTTTATACATTACCAACACAATCCAACAGCAAGAGATACAAAGAGAAATTCCATTCAAAATAACAGTCGATAGTATCAAATATTTGGGAATATATCTACCAAAGGAGAGTCAGGAATTATATGAGCAAAATTACAAAACACTTGCCACAAAAATAAAGTCAGATTTAAATAATTGGAAAGACATTCAATGTTCTTGGATAGGCCGAGCGAATATAATAAAGATGACAATACTCCCCAAACTAATCTATTTATTTAGTGCTATACCAATCAGACTCCCAAGAAACTATTTTAATGACCTAGAAAAAATAACAACAAAATTCATATGGAAGAATAAAAGGTCGAGAATTGCAAGGGAACTAATGAAAAAAAAGTCAGAGGAAGGTGGTCTAAGTGTACCTGATTTAAAGCTATATTATAAAGCAACAGTCACCAAAACCATTTGGTATTGGCTAAGAAATAGACTAGTTGATCAGTGGCATAGGTTAGGTTTACAGGACAAGATAGTGAATAAAAATAGCAATCTAATCTTTGACAAACCCAAAGATCCCAAATTTTGGGATAAGAATTCATTATTTGACAAAAACTGCTGGGAAAACTGGAAATTAGTATGGCAGAAACTAGGCATGGACCCACATTTAACACCACATACTAAGATTAGATCAAAATGGGTCCAAGATTTAGGCATAAAGAACGAAATCATAAATAAATTGGAGGAACATGGGATGGTTTACCTCTCAGACTTGTGGAGGAGGAAGGAGTTTGTGTCCAAGGGAGAACTAGAGACCATTATTGATCACAAAATAGAACATTTTGATTACACCAAATTAAAAAGTTTCTGCACAAACAAAACTAATGCAAACAAGATTAGAAGGGAAGTAACAAATTGGGAAAAAATTTTTACAGTTAAAGGTTCTGATAAAGGCCTCATCTCCAAAATATACAGAGAATTGACTTTAATCTATAAGAAATCAAGCCATTCTCCAATTGATAAATGGTCAAAGGATATGAACAGACAATTTTCAGATGATGAAATTAAAACTATTTCCACTCATATGAAAGAGTGTTCCAAATCACTATTGATCAGAGAAATGCAAATTAAGACAACTCTGAGGTATCATTACACACCTGTCAGATTGGCTAAGATGACAGGAACAAATAACGATGAATGTTGGAGGGGCTGTGGGAAAACTGGGACACTGATGCATTGTTGGTGGAGTTGTGAAAGAATCCAACCATTCTGGAGAGCAATCTGGAATTATGCCCAAAAAGTTATCAAAATGTGCATACCCTTTGACCCAGCCATACTACTACTGGGCTTATACCCCAAGGAACTACTAGAGAAGGGAAAGGGTCCTGTATGTGCCAAAATGTTTGTGGCAGCCCTTTTCATAGTGGCTAGAAGCTGGAAGATGAATGGATGTCCATCAATTGGAGAATGGTTGGGTAAACTATGGTATATGAATGTTATGGAATATTATTGTTCTATAAGAAATGACCAACAGGAGAAATATAGAGAGGCTTGGAGAGACTTACATCAACTGATGCTGAGTGAAACGAGCAGAACCAGAAGATCATTATACACTTCAACAATGATACTGTACGAGGATGTATGCTGATGGAAGTGGATTTCTTCAACATAGAGAAGAGCTAATCCAATTCCAATTGATTAATGATGGAAAGAACCAGCTACATCCAGAAAAGGAACAATGGGAAATGAATGTAAACTGTTATTTTTACCTTCTGAATCCAATTCTTCCTGTGCAACAAAAAATTCGGTTCTACACACATATATTGTATCTAAATTATACTGTTATATATTTAACATATATAAGACTGCCTGCCATCTGGGGGAGGGGTTTGGGAGAGGAAGGGAAAAAATCTGAATAGAAGTAAGTGCAAGGGATAATGTTGTAAAAAATTACCCATGCATATGTATTGTCAAAAAAAAAAAAGTTATAATTATAAAATAAAATAAAAATAAAAAAAAAAAAAGAATTGTAAATCAAAAAAAAAAAAAAAAAAAAAAAGAATATTATCATTTCATTGTAACAGAAATGAGCTTTTCCTTCCCAATATGCACATGTCTAATATTTGTATTGCACTGATGCCCTGATGCACTGATGCACAATTTCAAAAGTAATTAAGGCTTCTTAGTCCCTCTTGTTTCTCTAGTATTGTGTTAGTGATCAGGCTGGGTGCAGAATTAAAGCTATTAGAAAAATGTCTTCATCATGAATCCTAAATTACATCCTGAGGGCAAGGTGAGGGGGGAAAAGGAAGCCATGTCAAGTTTTCCCAAGATATTACAATTAATTTGGCATCAAGATTTCAGAATTCCAAGTTCACTCAGAACCCAAAACTTCTTTTCTTTTCTTTTATGTTGATAATGGATTTCAACCAGATTAACTGGGGGAAAAAGAGACATTATACCCTCAAGTAGGTAATTTCTCACAGTGAGTGCCTTAGTATTACCTCTATTGGGAGTAACAGAGGACAGAGAAGGAAGATAAGGAATATATGGTAGTCAGCTAAGGTCTGTAAGAAGATCACAGGCACCTCCCTTAGGTTCCCATTTGGGAATTAGATTCATTAATGTGGACATTAACATGAATGCACAATGGATGCAATCATTAATGTCAAGGTTCAGGTGTTTAAGAGATGCAAGTGTAAGATCAAAGCACAACATCCAAATGGAAATGGCAACACAATTACTTCTGGAACATGTCCTACTATTAAATGAGGGTGGGTTTTGAAGAAGGCCCAAAGAGTTAGCCCATGCTTTCTATCAAAATCAATCTGACAGTGGCTAGATATTATTGCTCTATTATGTTTTTGGGAGGAATTTTCATGTCCACATAAGTTGACAAAGGAGATTTGTTTTCAAAATATTCTGAACAATTCAAAGTTCTAAAGAAGAAAAAATGAGCTAAGTTTTTGTACAAGGGGCTAAAATCCATGGGGGGCTTCCCCTCTAACATGATCCTGTCAGTTATCATCCTTGGGTACTTTGAGTCTCTGGTGATATTCTACCACATGCCTTGGGAACATGTGGAGGCTCCATCTTTCACCTCAAAGGAACTGCCAATTTTTTGCCTTACCATATTGGAGGGCAAGAAAAGAGAAGGATGGTATGGTGCCTATTATGTACCATGTACTGTGCAAAGTGCTTTTTAAAAATTTCATCTCATTTTCTCTTCCCAACAATTTTTTGAGATAGGTAATATTATTTATTCCCATTTTACAGTTGAAAACTGAGGTAAACTGAGGTGGAATGAGTTGTCCAAGATCACATAGCCAGTAATTATTCTGATCTTCACTCTTCTTGCCTCCAGGTCACTTCAGTATGCTATCTAGCCACCTCTAGGAGAACAAGAGAGATCAGGAAGGACCACTTCAAGAAGCAGATACTTGTAATGAGCCTTGGAGGAAATCACTGATTCCAAGAAAAGAGGTGAGAATGCAAAGCACTCCTGGGATAGCAATTAACTTGTGAAGAGGCAGGAGATAGAGTGTAAATGGAACAGTTACAAGACGTGGAGACAGTGAAACAAGATGAAATCAATATGGAAAAGTAGGTCAGAGATACATTGTGCTAAAGTTCAAATGACACAGCACCCTATATAGTGTGTCCCAGAGGCAAAAGGGAAACACTTGAAGCTTCCTGAGCATGAGGCTGATAATCTAACCTCTTATTCAAGGGTATCACTTTGGGAGCTGTGTGGAAGATAGTTTAGAGTTTGGGACAGAAAGGAGAGAGAGTGGATGATTATGGGGTCTCACAATAAATAGTAAAATAACTCTTCTTAGCAATAAAGTGATCCAAGACAAGGATGAAACATGCTGTCCATTCAAAGAAAGAACTGACAGTCTGAATGCAGACTGAAGTATACTATTTTTAAAACTTTCTTCATTTTTCTTGAACTTTTTCTGGGCGGGGGGTTTCTGTTACAACATGACTATTATGGAAATGTTTTACATAACTATATAGGTATACCTTCTATTAAAATGCTTCCATTCTCAATGCAGGGGAGGCTTTAGTCAGAGAGAAAGGAGAGAATCTGAAGCTCAGATTTAAAAAAAAAATGAATGCTAAAAATGTTTGTATATGTGACAATTGAAAATTTTAATCCTACATTTAAAACGATACTTAACAATACATAATATGGCTGAGACTATGTCCCTAGTACCTTAGAAGTTACTACTAATGTTTTCCCAAATGGGTCTTTGCTTCCCTTAGGGAAGTGTATATGTCCTGGGCCTCTCTGTCCCTTGGAAAAGTCCATTACCTAACTCAGCCCCTTTGATCTCTTCTACCACAGTTGGAAATATTCGTCCTCCCCCAACAAAAAAAAAAAAAGAAGAAGACTTTGTCCCAATTTTTCAATCCATGTGTGAACGTGGACTTTTGTAACACACATGCCAATTTGATTATATTGAACAGACATTTATTTGTTCTGTAGTATGTGCAACACAGAGGATTAGGTGACTTTGTTACTTTTTACTCCAGGGTTAAGTTTTATCAGCCCAGATTATTACCATATAAGTCTGTCTCCCACTTTAGATTTCCTTCAGTTACATCAGCAATCTAAAAAGAAAACCTTCTATTTGCATTCTGCATATTCTCACAAAGTACTATTAGTTGGAATCTTTTTGAAATAGAAATATATGGACACATTGAGTAGGATGTCTCTTCTACCTATTTAGCTATCGTTTTCTAATTAACATCTGTGAGGTTTTTTCCCTCACTGGGGTCACCAGAGTTAGAAAACAGCAATCCTGTGCAAAGTAAAAGAAAAAAAAACACAACTAAACAGAACATGGCACTCCAAAATCCTCTCATAACTAGTAGAGGCAAAAGTTCCTTGATAATATGGATATCAGAGAAAAGAAAAAAAAAAAAAAAAAGAAAGAAAGAAACATGAGCTGATAGTTTTAGTACTCCCAAAAGATTTTCACAGGAGTTGATCCTTTTATCTTCACCATGACACCCTGTAATGTGCTGTTGTCTCCAGAAGCTGCCTATGGATCTCTGGGAGGAGATCTGCTGTGTCAACTCAAATCTCTCAGACAGATTCTTCTTCCTATAGAGAGCCCTTGTCTTCAGACAGTTGCTGCCAACTCTGGTTCAAAGTAGTGACTTCTTCTTCCTCTGGAGAGCCGCAAGGTCTGGCCCAGACAAGACTCTCTCTCCTCCAGATAGACACTCCAACTCTGACCTAGAGCAGAGACTCTTCTCTATCTCTCCAGTGCCGCCCTCTTTTATCCTCCCTGAGAATGGGTGTGGGATAATGCAAAGGTTTCTGGGAAAAATTACTTCAACCAATGAACTTGCTCCTCCTAAGCATGTAAGCTGCTCCCCAGGAGTTCACAAAAGTAAAACTCCCAGTAAAGGCCCAAACTAGAGAAGTGTTAAGTACCGACTTAGCTCTTAGTAACAACTTAATATCTCATTATCTCATTAGCTCAGTAAGAACCTAACAACACCCAACATATATTACAGTTTGTAGCTTCAGTTTTCATTGATGGAAAATTTGCTGCCAATGTTTAAAGCTAAGTTTTACTCAATTTCATATGAAGACTCTGTCACTAAATTGCTTAAGGACATGAAGTTTAAGTGATCTAATTTACACATCTCATTCTGACAGTTACATATTATCATCCTATCTTTCGGGATTATGCTAGTGACACTTTTCTCACTTGAGTACACAAAATGGCATAATTGCATTTAGCAGGTAGGTAAGTGTTCCTGTACCATAAGGGTGGATGAACACATGGATATGTAAATAAATGCCCACGAGAGAGAAATACCAGCCATTAGCAAGTTGACAAGAATACTAAAATATTTCTATGTCTTTGTTCTCGTGCTCTTTCCCTTCCCCCTTATTGTTAAGAATAATGGAATATAAAAGTAATTCAAGTCATCATTCACCAACTCAGCTCCCAAGGGATCTTTCTAATGCTGTGTGAAGAGACAATTTAATAATCATTACTCTCTGACAAGGAGTGCAAATGAAGAGCTTCATATGAACAGAAAGTGAGCTAGATATCCTTGGCCTCTATTGCAAACCTTGTTTGTTCCTGTACTCCAGCCTGTATCGGCCACTTTTAGTGTATACAGAGCACATGTTCTGATTCTCTGTCATGAAGTTATTTGACTCCAACCACTGAGGATTTTCCCCCAAAATCGTCTCTAAGATTTTGTAATTTATATATAAAATTGTTTACCAGTCAATCCATGTGTGAACATGGAGTTTTATAACATACATGCCAATTTGATTTTACTGAACAGACATTTATTTGTTCTCCAGTGTGTGCAAGGTAGAGTATTAGGTGCAAAGGATTTGAAGTGATACATAGGACAAAACGAGAGAGAGAGAGAGAGAGAGAGAGAGAGAGAGAGAGAGAGAGAGAATCCCTCACCTTTTTTTCTCAGCAGTATTTTATTTTTCCAATTACATGTAAAATAGTTTTCAGCATTCATTTTTGTAAGATTATGAGCTCCAAATTTTTTTCTCCCTCTCTTCTTCTCCCCTCCTACAAAAGTAAGATGCAATCTGATATGCTATATATGTGCAATTACTTTAAACATATTTCCATATTAGTCATGATAGGAAAGAAAACTCAGAACAAAAGGGAAAACTCATGAAAAAAAAAGCTCACCAAAATGTGAAAATAATATGCTTTGATCCACATTCAATCTCCATAGTTCTCCCTGGTCTCTTGGAACTGTCATCACTGTATTGATGAAAAGAGCTAAATCTCTGGTAGTTGATCATCACATGATCTTGCTGCTATTGTAATGTTCTATTGGTTGGGCTTACTTCACTCAATATCAATTCATCTCAGTTTTTCCAGACTTTTTCTGAAATCAGCCTGCTCGTCATTTCTTATAGAACAGATCATACTGCTTCACATACCATAATTTAAGGAATCCTTCATCTTAAAAAGCTTATATTCCATTGGAGGAAGAGCAGGGATGACATATATACCAAAACCTATTAGAAAATATACACAAGGCAATTTAGAAGGGGAGAGATAGAAATTGGTGACCACAATGGGCAGGGCCTGCAGCACTTAATCCCATTACTTAACATCTCTTAGAAAGGTCATATTTGAAAGAATGAAGATTTTTAAATGTAGAACTTTTGCCTTTTGAAGGACTGAATGTCTTCCTCCTATTTACCTCAAAACAGAGCTTTCTGCCTAGTTTTATCAGGCTAAATTATTAACAAGTAGTATTTCAGGGAGAACACTAGACTAAGTGTCACCAGAGAGCTGAATTCAAATCAGTCTCTGACACTTATCAGCTGTGAGTCTGGGCAGTTCACTCACCTCCCTTAGAGATGGTCTATTTAAAATAGAGACAATTACACCTTTAGTATTTATCTTTTGGAGTGTTTTTAGGCTGAAGAGAGGCACTATATGGAAAGGTCTTTAAAAACACTGAAGTCAGCACTGTACATTGTATCCCAAAAGTCTTAGTGCAATTTTAATCTTCCATTAAAGCTTAAACCTTTACCAAGACTTTTGGATCACTCTATACAGTTGTCTCATTTGGTCATTTGGTTTTTTCCCCTACTCTCTTGGTAGATTTTGAAAAGAAACAATTCAGGTCCAGTCACTAGCCTGCTATTGTTTATTATACTTAATGTTCTATTGCTTACTGTCCAGGTAGATGAAATGGATTTAAACTTTTTAAATTAATTTAATGAGCACTGAAATGCTCACTAATGAATGAATAAAAATTGAATTAATGAAATTAATGAAAATTAAAAGCTCATTTTCCGATGCATCTCCAAAGGCATCTTTGGGATAATTTTAGTTAGAGACAGTCTAGCAATTATGACACACACTGTGATTTCTTCCCAGGCTGTACTTTCTTCTCTTATGTCTCTATATTTGGGTGACATTTTCATCCCATGTGGTTTGGAGATTATAATTATTCAGTAAGGTGACATATCTTACATTCTTACGGTTTTTTTCTGATTCAGTGTCTAGGCTGTTGTGGATAACAGTTTGGTCTGCAGTGGTACAGACCCCAGTTGACTTCCTGAATTCTTAAGGATTTGGGGGATTTGTATTTGCAGTGTACAGCTTTGTTATCTGGGAGTTGATAAAGGACAGCAAGTTTCTGGTATAGAATTCTAGTCACCTGATTCTGTCTTTTTACATCTTGGAAGAATAGACTGGTCACAGATTTAAAGTTCTACAAACAGCCCAAGATAAAATCAAATTAACTTTAAAAAATACTTAATGAAAAAAAAAAAAAAAACCTTTGTATCTTGAGGATTCAAAAAAAGAACTTCCAGGGATGTTATCTCTTTACCAAATATACTCTCTATGTTTGAGGTCACAGTCCCCAGGAATATGAATAAAGTAACAGGAAAATACTACACAAAAAATATCTCACTATGCCCTCTTGGAATAGAGCCACTGTAAGGGCCCTTTAAATGGGCAGACACGGTGCATTGGGAGATTGAGGCCCAGAAGTAATTTCTGTGGATATTAGGACTGCCTTGTAGGTGGGATCCTGTCCATTTTGAGATAGCTTCGTAATGGGTGACTCTCTCGCTGATTGGCTGTGAGTGTGACCTCACAGGCCCTTTATAAGCCCACTGCAGGCAGCAGTCGCTCTCTTTAACCTGGCGCTCTTCACCCTGGCTCCCTTGTCTGGGTGGCCAAGCCAAGATGGATAGCCAAAAGAAGTAAGGAGTTTGGTAGTGAACACGTGGGTCTTCTGACCAGGTGTTCAGTCGGGAACCAACAAGTCAGGGCATCAGTCAGGGCATTATGTGAGTAGGTATAATAAAGGCTTTTAAGATTACACGTGGCTGCTCTTGAGTGCACTACCGGTTATTAAGCTATAGATTCAAGAGATTGTGGCCAGAGACCTTTGAAGGCCTCAGAGGAGGCGAGCCAGGTAGAGTTCACACTGCAAAGGACAGTGGTCAAAGGTACTCTGGTGGGTCTAGGACAGACTAGTAATTGTAACTGCCAGGAGAGCACATTACAAGCCACCTTTATAAATATTAATGAAATCCACTAAATATCAACTGATAATCATGATAGACAAGGGGGGGGAGGTGAACATATTGATGAGGGACACATAAATTACAACATTAGAAAAACAACCTTTCTAGCAGCAGCAGCAGCGACCAAGGCCAAACAAAGCCAGGCCACAGAATACTTGATCTGAATCTCCTGAAGACTCACCAACTTTCCACTGCAGGGGATGAGGAAGAGGGGGAGGGTGCTAGGTTTGCTGACAATGACTATTTCTTAGTTGTGAATCAGTTCTCACTTTCTTGGTGACAGACTTGGATGATATTTAAGTAGAAGAATCTCTTCTTCCTGGGCCTGAAGAGGAGACCAAAGCATGGAGCTAAGTGTGAATGCACATAGATACAAAGAAAAATGTGATCAAGACAATGCAGAGAAAGTTATAACATCACCCACCAAAAGTCTATTTGCTACATAGAAAGATAGGTGTTCAGATGGTAATCTCATTAGAATGCAACTTTAATGCCTGCCTTAGCTCCAAACATTAGCCCAGGAGCCCTGGGCTAGCTCTGTTTCATTAAACCAAATTGCATATCTGAAGATATTTATAATCACTATTGAATGAGCTCTAAATCAATCTCTCTCTCTCTCTCTCTCTCTCTCTCTCTCTCTCTCTCTCTCTCTCTCTCTCTCTCTCTCTCTCTCTCTCTCCCCTCCCTCTCTCTCTCTCTCCCTCTCTCCCTCCCTCTCTCTCTCTTTCTCTCTCTTTTTTTTCAACATAGCAAGTGTTGATTTACTATCAATCTCCATAGTTCTTTTTCTGGATGCAGATGGTGTTTTCTATCCCAAGTTTATTGGGATTGCTTTGAATCATTGAATCACTGAGAAGAACCAAGTCTTTCATAGTTGATCATCACACAACCTTGCTGTTACTGTGTACAATGTACTCCTGATACTGCTTGTGTTATTCAGCATTAGTTCCAGTAAATCTTTCCAAGCCTTTCTAAAATCAGTTTGTTAATAATTTTAGGAGTTTACATTCTATCAAGGTCTATATTATAGTCTGTTCCGATCCTGCTGGTTCTTCCTATATCTCTCTTACATGAAGTCACTCATCTAAACCACTTTTAAAGCATTCTCCAAACTCTTTTATATAAAAGTTCCTTTGGTCCACCGGAGGATGTTTTCATCCCAAGATAGAGGCCAGCTGCAAAAGTAGAGATTGGAAGCTCATGGAATTGTGGAGCTTCTGAGCACAAACAGAGACTCAGGAACTAGAGCGGGGCTCCTACAAATGTAGTAAGAACAGCAGTGACAAAGAAGGGAGAAGTAGCCCCAGTGAGAATGCAGGATCCTTTACGATCTAAGTCTCACACTTATGAAGGATGGAAGATCTTGGCTTTGTAAAAGATTCACTGAGAAACCTTTTCCTGTGTAGTACTATATGTGGTTTTCTGACTTACCACAGGATATGAACTCAAGCTCCAGAGAGCCTGCAAATAAAAAAAAAACTGCATTTATTCATGCAGTTTGGGAGTCATTCAAACATGTAAAAAAGGCTACTCACTAACCTGAGATCTGGAAGACACTGTTCTTAGTACATATCTATTCTACCCTGGAACCATAAAGGCAAATTCAAAAAAAGGGAGGTATTTTTTAGAAGGAGAAAAAGGGTTGGATTACTTTATTTTATCAAAAACAAAACCAATCCCCAAGTCCTTTTAAAGTCAGTATTTAACCATATCCTTTGACTGGAAAGCCATGAATTATAGTAAAAAGGCAACCCACTGGTCACTGTAAAATCCATGGATTTTCCAGGAAAAAGATGAGCTTTAAATCTCAGAGAAAAACAGAGAGAGAGAGAGAGAGAGAGAGAGGGAGAGAGAGAGAGACAAGAGACAGAGAGAGAGAAAGAGAGAGAGAGAGAGAGAGTAAAAAAGAAAGAGCTAGAGGGTAAAAAACAGTCAGAGTGAAAAAAATACTCAGAAAGAGGCAAGAAAAAGTGACGAGAGTGAGAAAGAGAAGGAGAAAAAGGAAAGGGGAATAGGAGAGAAAGCCAGAGAAAGAAAGAGACAGAGAGAGAGAGAAAGGGACAGAGAGAGAAAGGGAAAGAGAGATTGAGAGACAGAGAGACAGAGACAGAGACAGAGAGAGAGAGAGAGAGAGACGAACGAGAGAGAGAGACGAGAGAGAGAGACGAGAGAGAGAGAGACGAGAGAATGAGAATCAGAGTCATAACGTAGGTCAGAAAGAGCTAGAGATTCAAAACACTCTGAGAGTGAAAAAAATAGTCAGAAAGAAGTCAAAAGTGACAGAGAAGAGAAAGAGAAGAAGGAGAAAAAGGAAAAGGGGGACGAGAAGAGACATCCAGAGAGAGAAAGAGACAGAGAGATAGAGTAAAAGAGAGAGTGAGAAAGTGAGGCACAGAGAGAGAGAGAATCAAAGGGAGAAAGAAATCAGAAACAGCCAGAGATAAAGAAAAACACACAGAGAAACAGTGAAAAAATAATCAGAAGAAGGGACGAGAGAAAGAGAAAGAGGAAAAGGAAGGAGTATGAGAGGAAAGAGAAACAGAGAGTGAGAGACAGAGAGAGAAAGAAGAGAGAGAGAAAGTAAAAAAGAAAGAGCTAGAGGTTAAAAAACACTCAAGAGTGAAAAAAAATACTCAGAAAGAGGCAGAAAAAAAAGTCGAGAGAGTGTGAAAGAGGAGAAAAAGGAAAGGGGAATAGGAGAGAAAGCCAGAGAAAGAAAGAGACAGAGAGAGAGAGAGAGACGAGAGAGAGAGAGAGAGAGAGAGAGAGAGACAGAGAGAGAGAGAGAGAGACAGAGACAGAGAGAGAGAGAGAGAGAGACAGAGACAGAGAGAGAATGAGAATCAGAGTGATAACATAGGTCAGAAAGAGCTAGAGATTCAAAACACTCTGACAGTGAAAAAAATAGTCAGAAAGCAGACAAAAGTGAGAGAGAGAAAGAGAAGAAGGAGAAAAAGGAAAAGGGGGAGAGAAGAGACATCCAGAGAAAGAAAGAGACAGAGAGGGAGAGTAAAAGAGAGAGTGAGAAAGTGAGACAGAGAGAAAGAGAGAGAGAGAGAGAATCAAAGGGAGAAAGAAATCAGAAACAGCCAGAGATAAAGAAAAACACACAGAGAAACAGTGAAAAAACAATCACAAAAAAGGCAGAAGAAGGGAGAGAGAGAGAAAGATAAGGAGGAAAAGGAGGAGGATGAGAGGAAAGAGAAACAGAGACGAGAGAGACAGAGAGAGAAAGAGAAGAGAGAGAGAGACGAGAGAGAGAGAGAGAGAGAGAGAGAGAGAGAGAGAGAGAGAGAGAGAATTAAAATCAGAGTGATAACAGATGTCAGAAAGAACTAGAGATTAAAAAAACAATCTGAGAATGAAAAAATAGTTAAAAAGAGGCAGAAAAATTTGGAGAAAGAAAGAGAAGGAGGAAAAGGAGGAGCATGAGAGGAAAGACAAACAGAGATAGAGAGATGACAGACAAAGAGAGAAAGAAAGAATAGAGAGAGAGGAGAGAGAGAGGAGAGAGAGAGAGAGAATTAGAATCACAGTGATAACAGATGTCAGAAAGAACTAGAGATTAAAAAACAATCTGAGAGTAAAAAAAATAGTTAAAAAGAGGAAGAAAAATTGAGAGATAGAAAGAGAAGGAGGAGGATAAGATGAGAGAGAAAGAGAGAGATAGAGAGACAGACAGAAAGGGAGAGAGAGAGACAGAGATAGAGACAGAGATACAGAAAAAGACAGAGAGAAAGACAGACAGAGAGTGAGAGAGAGTGAGAGAGAGAGAGAGAGAGAGAGAGAGAGAGAGAGAGAGAGAGAGAGAATCAGAGTGAAAATCTAGATCAGAAAGAGATTGAGGTTAAAAAACACAAAGACTGAAAAAAATAGTGAGAAAGAGGCAGAAAAAGTGAGAGTGTGAGAAAGAGAATGAGGAAAAGGAGGAGGATGAGGGGAGAGAGAGACAGAGAGAAAGAGAGACAGAGAGAGAGAGAGATCGTTATTTCGATGCAGTTATAATTATCTGCAAAGAGGTAGTTCTTTACATACATATATAAGTGTTTGCACAGTGATAATTTGTACAAGTGTACATTCTTTTCAACACAGCTTATTTCCACAGATATAGTTATTGGCACAGAGGTACAATTATTTACAGAGAGATACACTTGTTTGCACAGAGGCATAATTTTTGCACAGAGATCCATTATTTCCATACAGGTATAATTATCTGCAAAGAGGTAGTTATTTGTAAAGAGGTATACATCTTTACAGAGAAGTAGTTCTATCCATACAGGTATAATTATTTGCACAGAGGTGCACTTATTTACACAGATGTGCAAGTATTTGTACAGAGGTACTGTTATTTACACAGAGGTACAGTTATTTGCAGGCAGGTACAGTTATTTGCCCTGAGGTACAATTATTTACACAGAGGGACACTTATGTCCACAGAGGTGTATGTATTTTAGCACAGATACACTTAGTTGTACAGAGCTATACTTTTTTCCACAGGTGTTATAGGTTGGAAGTACTTTGAACAGAGGTACCCTTATTTGCAGGGAGATGCCCTTATTTGCAGGGAGATGCCCTTATTTGCAGGGAGATGCCCTTATTTGCAGGGAGACGCCCTTATTTGAAGGGAGATGCCCTTATTTGCAGGAAGATGCATTTATTTTCAGATAGCTACACTTATATGCAAAGAAGGACACTTATTTGCACAGAGGCACACTTATTTGCAACAAGGAACACTTTTTAGCAAAGGGATCGTTATTTTCATGCAGGTAAAAATTATCTGAACAGAGGTAATTATTTGCACAGATGTACACTTATTTCCACAGGGGTATACTTACTTGCACAGAGGCCATTATTTCCATAGAGGTATAATTATTTGCACAGAGGTACATTTGTTACACAGAGATACACTTATTTGCACAAACCTAGTTATTTTCATACAGTAACAATTATTTGCACAGAGGTAGTTATTTGCACAGAGCTATAATTATTGACACAGAGGCACATTAATTTGTAAAGTGGTACTAGTATTTACACAGAGGGACACCTATTTACCCATAGGTACATTTATTTGTAAAGAGTTAAAGTGATCTGTACAGAGGTCCGGTTATTTGCTGAGAAGTAGAGTTATTTGACCTGAGGTAAATATATTTGCAACAGAGGTAGTTATTTCCATAGAGGTATCATTACTTTCACAGAGGAACACATTTTTCCGCAGAGGTACACTTATTTGTACAGAACTATATTTATGTCCACAGAGGTAGTTCTTTACATACATATATAATTGTTTGCAGAGTGGTAATTTGTACAAGTGTACATTTATTTCAACAGAGGTAACCTTATTTGCACAGGTGTAGTTATTTCCACAGAGGTACACTTATTTGCAGAGAGATACACTTATTTCCACTGAAGGACACTTATTTATACCAAGCTATGTTTCCACAGATGTTGTTATTTACATACATATATAATTATTCACACAGTGGTAGTTATTTGTACAGGGGTACATTTCTATGAACACACATACCCTTATTTGCACAGATGTAATTATGGGCACTGAGATACACTAATGAAAGGCAGGCAACACCATCCCCTGACTTGCAGCAAATGTTCCCCCAAACAATTTAAAAAATTCTCAAAACGAATTGAAGAGTGAAAAACCAAATAAAAGAGAAGAGTGAAACAACATTGCAGCCCAAGACAATTTAGAAAGCCCTCAGGTACAAACTTCTTCATTGCAATGAGGGACCAGAACAATCCAGACTCCTACACCAGAAGTTCCTCCCACCCTGAACAAGTCGGCCAATAGTTGACCTCATCCAGCACAGACTCACACCAGGACTTAGGGTAAAAAAAGCAGAAGGAGGAGGGCTTCAGGAGCTCTCAGCCTACTATGGATGGGAGTGTCCAAACACCAGAGACATTTTTAAAAAAATAAGAAAAAGACCTATACATCATACATATAATTTTATCATTTATGAAAAATGGAACGTTCATACACATGAGACAGATTATTTTTACCTATAGAATTAAATACTGTTGGAATATTAATTTTTCATGACCCCTGTATTCCATTACCTGACCCCATTAGGGGTTACAACCTGCAGTTTAAGAAGCTTTGGACTAGATGACACTCGGGATCCCTTTCTGCTAAGGGGTTTCAGTGAACTGTAAACTCAATATAATGCAGCACAGAACAAACCAAGTTGTTACATCTAACATTAAGAATTTCCAGAAGGAGAGGGTTGGAACTTGGGTTCAGACATTAGAAAGTTACAATATGTGGTCTACTGAGGATAAAAGACTTATTCACTTTTCAGCAAATTCTTTACTGCTGCTGTAGAAGAGGTCTCCAGGGTTGCCTGACACAGCACTGCTGCTAATTACCTGTGAGACCTCAGGCAAAAAATTCACCTTTCTTTGCATTGATGTCCTCACTGAAATGAAGGGCTCACTCTAGGCTATTGGTAAAATAAACTTCTGGTTTAAGCACTTGTGCTTCTGGAATTTTAATGGTTCATTAAACAAAGCCAGAGTCTGAGGGGAAAATGGCAGGGCAGGGGCGGGGAAGAGGGGGAGGAGGGGAAGGAAGGTGACACCCTCAAAAGACCTCCAGCAAAATACCCTTCAAGCAATAAAAAAATTCTCTCCCAAAATGAATTGGAGAGGGGAAACTCAATAAAAGTAAAGCATGAAAAAACATTGACCCCCAAAATAATTTAGAAAATCCTCAGGTAAAGTCTGCTTCACTGGAAGGAGAGACCAGAAGACTCCTTAACAATCCAGGCTCCTGCAAAGGAAATCCCGCCCTCCCTAACCAAGGCAGCCAATAGGTGACCACATCCAGCACAAACCTGCAGCAGTCCTTTGGGTAACAGAAGCAGGAAGAAGGGGGCTTCAGGATCTCTCACCCTTCCCTTGATGGCACTGTCCAAACACCAGATAGATTTTTGTTAAAGAAAGAAAAAGACCTATATATACAACAATAGTTGTAGCAACTCATTTTGTGGTGGCAAAGAGTTGCCATCTGAGGGGATGGCATCCATTGGGCTAGGTGTGATTAAGTTGTGGAATAGGAAATATAATGGAATATCATTGTGCCTGAACAAATAATGAACAGGTCAATTTTTTAAAATGTGGAAAATTACAGGAACTCATGCTGACTGACGAGCAGAACCAAGGGAATATATAAGGCTACACCAAAATCAGTGGAAGAGTAAATATGAATGGCTAAGTTCTTTGGACTTACAGGAAATTTCAATTAACTGTGAAGGTCTTCTGAAGGAAAATGCTATCTACCTGCAGAGAAAAAAACTGATATATGGAAGTATATATTGTATGGTTTCACATATATTTAAACCTTAAACATTTTCTAATGTGGAGTTGAAAGAGACAAGGGGAGACAACTAGGAAGTGAAAATGCAAGGAAATAATTAATATCCTTTAATGTTGTAACTTCCACCTTATACTGGAAATGGAACTGGAGACTGGAATGTGAAGTGAAAGATTTTTCCCTTCAAAGGCCAGTCATAGCATTAACCCCATTTAAGGACTCGGGAAAACAACCCTAGTTCTCAAGGTCACAACTTCCATCTATAAAATGGAATGGTAGACTAAATCAAAGGTTCTTAAACCTTTCCCTCTCACAGCCCTTCTTGCTGAGAAATTTTTCCATGAACCAAGGTATATAATTGTCTAAAATAGATATCTAAATCAAGTATTTACTGATAATTAATCATAAAATAATGTATTAAATAAAATAATGTATAAAATAATATATATCACATATATATCCTAAAAATAAACTTATTAATATATATGTATGTATTTATATTTATAGATCATATAAGTATACATTATTTCCACAGCATTACAATTAATTGCACAAAGGTAGTTAGTTCCATAAAGTTATAATTACTTGCAAAGAGGTACAACTATTTACACAGAGGTACACTTATTTGCACAAAAGTAGTTATTTTCATACAGTAACAATTATTTGCACAGTGGTATAATTATTGACACAGAGGGACATTTATTTGCAAAGAGGTCCAACTCTTTACACAGAGGTAAACTGATCTGTACAGAGGTATGGTTATTTGCAGGGAGGTAGAGTTATTTGTAATGAGGTACAATTATTTGCTCAGAGGTAGTTATTTCCATAGAGGTATAGTTACTTTCACAGAGGTACACTTATTTGAACAGAGCTATATTTATGTCCACAGAGGTAGTTATTTACATACATGTGTAATTGTTTGCACAGTGGTAATTTGTACAAGTGTACATTTATTTCAACAGAGGTAACCTTATTTGCACAGGTGGAGTTATTTGCACAGAGATCGTTATTTCCATGGAGGTATAATTATCTACACAGAGGTAGTTATTTGTAAAGAGGTACACATCTTTACACAGAGGTAGATATTTCCATGCAGGTATAATTATATGGACAGAGGTAGCCTTATTTGCCAGAGGTAGTTATTTTCACAGAGCCAAACTTATTTGAACAGAGGTACACTTATTTACACAGATGTGCAAGTATTTGCATAGAGGTGAACTTATTTATTCACAGGTACACTTATTTGCACAGAAATAGTTATTTCCATACAAGTATAATTATTTGCATTGAAGTAGTTATTTGCACAGAGATACTGTTATTTACGCAGAGGTCCAGTTATTTACACTGAGATACATGTATTATATAGAGGTACAATTATTACACAGAGGTACAGATATTTGCAGGGAGATACAATTATTTGCACTGAGGTATAATAATTTACACAGAGGGACACTTATTTCCACATAGGTACATGTGTTTTAGCACAGATACATTTATTTGTAAAGAGCTATATTTATTTCCACAGATGTTGTCATTTACATATATGTATAATTATTTACGCAGTGTTAGTTATATGTACAGAGGTACATTTATTTGGACAGAGTTACTATGATTTGCAGAGGTAGTTATTTGCACACAGGTACACTTATTTGCAGAGATATACACTTTTTTGCACAGGGATCGTTATTTCGATACAGGTATAATTATCTGCACAGAGGTGGTAATTTGCACAGAGGTACACTTATTTCCACAGCGGTACACTTACTTGCACAGAGGCAGTTATTTCCATAGAGGTATAGTTACTTTCACAGAGGCATAAACACACAACCAGGCTTAGGATAAAGAAATGCAGGAGGAGGGGGACTTCAGCAGCTTTCAGCCTACCCTAGATGGGAGTGTCCAAACACCAGAGAAATTTTAAATGAAAGAAAAAGACATATATATGTGTATAATTTTGTCGTTTGTGAAAAAGGAAATGTTCATACACATGAGACGGATTTTTTATTTTTTACCTACAGAATTAAATACTGGTGGAATATTAATTTTTCATGACCCCTATATCCAGTTACCTGGCCCAATTAAGTGTTACAAACTGCAGTTTAAGAAGCTTTGGACTAGATGACACTCGGGATCCCTTTCTGCTAAGGGGTTCCAGTGAACTGCAAGCTCAATGTAATGCTGCACAGAACAAACCAAGTTGTTACATCTAACATTAAAAATTTCTAGAAAGAGAGGGTTGGAACTTGGGTTCAGACATTAGAAAGTTGCAATATGTGGTCTACTGAGGATAAAAGACTTAACCACTTTTCAGCCAATTCTTTACTGCTGCTGTAGAAGAGTTGTCCAGGGTTGTCTGACACAGCACTGCTGCTAATTACCTGTGAGACCTCAGGCAAAAAATTCACCTTTCTTTGCATTCATGTCATCACTGAAATGAAGAGCTCACTCTAGGATACTGGTAAAGACACATCTGGTTTAAGCACTTGTGTTTCTGGGATTTTAATGGTTCATTAAAGAAACCCAGAGTCTGAGGGGAAAATGGCAGGGGGAAAAAGAAGGTGACACCCTTCCAAAACCTGGAATAAAATTCCCTCCCAGCAATTTAAAAATTCTATCCCAAAATGAATTGGGGAGGAGAAACCCAATAAAAGTAAAGAGTGAAACAACATTGACTCACAAGATAATTTAGAGAATCCTCAGGTAAAGTCTGCTTCATTGGAATGAGGGACCAGAAGAATCCTAAACAATCCAGGCTCCTGCAACAGAAATCCCGCCCTCCCTAACCAAGGCAGCCACATCCAGCACAAACCTGCAGCAGTTCTTTGGGTAACAGAAGCAGGAGGAAGGGGGCTTCAGGATCTCTCAGCCTTCCCTTGATGAAAGTGTCCAAACACCAGAGAGATTTTTTTTAAAGAAAGAAAAAGACCTATATATACAACAATAGTTGCAGCAACTCATTTTGTGCTGCCAAACAGCTGCCACCTGAGGGGATCGCATCCATTGGGCTAGGGGTGATTAAGTTGTGGAATAGGAATATAATGGAATATCATTGTGCCTGAACAAATAATGAACAGGTCAATTTTTTTTAAATGTGGAAAATTACAGGAACTCATGCTGACTGACGAGCAGAACCAAGGGAATATATATGGCTACACCAAAATCAGTGGAAGAGTAAATATGAATGGCTAAGTTCTTTAGACTTACAAGAAATTTCAATTAACTGTGAAGGTCTTCTGAAGGAAAATGCTTTCTAGCTGCAGAGAAAAAACTGATATATGGAAGTATATATTGTATAGTTTCACATGTATTTAACCAATGTTGACATTTTCTAATGAGGGATTGGGAAAGACAGGGGCAGACAACTGGGAAGTGAAAATGAAAGGAAATAATGAATATTCTTTAAAGTTGTAACTTCCACATTCTACTACAAATGGAACTGCAGACTGGAATGTGAAGTGAAAGATTTTTCCTCCAAAGGCAAGTCCACTAAGTCCATGTAAGCCCTTTCGAAAACCACCCAAATTCTCAAGATCGCAACTTCCATCTATAAAATAGAATGGTAGACTAAATCAAAGCTGCTTGAACTTTTCCTTCTCACAGCCCTTTTTGCTAAGGAATTTTTCCATGACCCAAGGTATAAAACAATCTAAAATTGATATCCAAGGCAAGTATTTGTTGATAGTAAATCATAAAATAATGCATTGAAAAACATATTTATATGTTTTATCACATATATATCCTATAAATAAATATACATATATATTTATACATCACATAAACATATATATACATATATATATATATTTGCTATATTTATAATTCTATCATTTATGGAACAGAAAATGTTCATACCCGGGAGAGGGATTTATTTTTACTTACATAATTAAATAGTGGTGGAATATTAATTTTCCTAAACCATATATTCAGTTACCTGATGTGATGAGGAGTTACAAGCCATAGTTTAAGATGCGTTGGACTAGATGATACCCAGGGTCCCTTTCTGCTAAGGGGTTTCAGTGAATAACAAACTCAATATAGCACTGCACAGAAGAAATCAAGTTGTTACATCTAACATTAAGAATTACTAGAAGGAGAGTTTTGGAAGTTGGGTTCAGACATTATAAAGTTGCAATATGTGGTCTACTGGGGATAAATGACTTACCCCCTTTTCAGCACATTCTTTACTGCTGCTGTAGAAGAGTTCTCCAGGGTTGCCTGCCACAGCACTGCTGCTCATTAGCTGTGAGACTTCAGGAAATAAATTCACATTTCTTTGCATTCATGTCCTCACTGAAATGAAGGGCTCACTCTAGGATATCGGTAAAGACACTTCTAGTTTTAGCATTCATGCTTCTGGGATTTTAATGATTCATTAAACTAACCCAGAGTCTGAGAGGAAAATGACAGGGGAAAAAGCCAAGTCACATCCTCCCTAGACCTGCAGCAAAACGCCCTCCAAGCAATTTAAAAATTCTCTCCCAAAATGAATTGGCGAGGGGAAACACAATAAAAGTAAAGCATGAAAAAGCATTGACCCCCAAGATAATTTAGAAAATCCTCAGGTAAAGTCTGCCTCATTGGAATATAGGACCAGAAGAACCCTGAACAAACCAGGCTCCTACAAAGGAAATCCTGCCCTCCCTAACCAAGGCAGCTAATAGGTGACCACATCCAGCACAAACCTGCAACAGTTCTTTGGGTAACAGAAGCAGGAGGAAGGGGGCTTCAGGATCTCTCAGCCTTCCCTTGATGGGACTGTCCAAACCCCAGACAGATTTTTTTTAAAAGAAAGAAAAAGTCCTATATATACAACAAGAGTTGCAGCAACTCATTTTGTGGTGGCAAAGAGCTGCCACCTGAGGGGATAGCATCCATTGGGCTAGGGGTGATTAAGTTGTGGAATAGGAATGTAATGGAATATCAAGGGGCCTGAACAAATAATGAACAGGTTAATTTTTTAAAATGTGGAAAATTACAGGAACTCATGCTGACTGACGAGCAGAACCAAGGGAATATATATGACTACACCAAAATCAGTGGAAGAGTAAATATGAATGGCTAAGTTCTTTGGACTTACAGGAAATTTTAATTAACTGTGAAGGTCTTCTGAAGGAAAATGCTATCTACCTGCAGAGAAAAAAATTGATATATGGAAGTATATATTGTATGGTTTCATATATATTTAGCCAATGTAGACATTTTCTAATGTGGGGTTGGGAGAGACAATTGGGAAGTGAAAATGAAAGGAAATAATGAATATTCTTTAAAGTTGTAACTTCCACATTCCACTACAAATGGAACTGGAGACTGGAATGTGAAGTGAAAGATTTTTCCTCCCAAGGCAAGTCCACCAATCCCATGTTAATTTTCCTAAACCATATATTCAGTTACCTGACCCATTCAGTTACCTGAGGCCATGAGGAGTTACAAGCCAGGGTTTAAGATGCTTTGGACTAGATGATACCCAGGGTCCCTTTCTGCTAAGGGGTTTCAGTGAATAAACTCAATATAGCGCTGCACAGAACAAACCAAGTTGTTACATCTAACAATAAGAATTACTAGAAGGAGAGTTTTGGAAGTTGGGTTCAGACATTATAATGTTGCAATATGTGGTCTACTAGGGATAAAGGACTTACTCCCCTTTTCAGCAAATTCTTTACTGCTGCTGTAGAAGAGTTCTCCAGGGTTGCCTGCCATAGCACTGTTGCTAATTAGCTGTGAGACTTCAGGAAACAAATTCACATTTCTTTGCATTCATGTCCTCACTGAAATAGAGGGGTACCATTGGTTTTAGCATTCTTGCTTCTGGGATTTTAATGGTTCATTAAAGAAACTCAGAATCTGAGGGGAAACTGGCAGGGGAAAAAAGGCAAGTGACATCCTCCCTAGACCTGCAGCAAAATTCCCTCCAAGGAATGAAAAAATTCTCTCCCAAAATAAATTGGAGAGGGGAAACCCAATAAAAGTAAAGAATTAAACAACATTGACACCCAAATTAATTTAGAAAATCCTCAGGTGAAGTCTGCTTCACTGGAATGAGGGACCAGAACAATCCTGAGCAATCCTAATTCCCACAACTGAAATCCTTCCCTCCTTAACCAAGGCAGCCAATACATGAACACATCCAGCACAAAACTGCAGCAGTCCTATTGGTACCAGAAGCAGGAGGAGGGGGGCTTCAGGATCTCTCAGGCTTCCCTTGATGAAAGCGTCCAAACGCCAGAGATATTTTTTATTTAAAAGAAAGAAAAAGAACTATATATACAACATTTGCATTAAGTCCTTTTGGGTGTTTAGGGTTAATATTGTGTTTGGACACCTTTGTGCAAATACGTGTGCCTGTGTTTAAATCAGTATACCTCTGTGCAAATACTTGCACATCTGTGTAAATAAGTGTACCTCTGTTCAAATAAGTGTACGTTGGGGCAAATAGCTACCTTTGAGAAATGTGTACCGCTGTGTAAATAAGTGTATCTCTGTGCAAATAATTATACCAGTATAGAAATAACTACCTCTGTGTAAAGATATGTACCTCTTCACAAATAACTACCTCTGTGCAGATAATTATACCTGCATGGAAATAATCTCTGTGCAAAAAAAGTGTATCTCTCTGCAAATAAGTATACTTCTGTGCCATAACTACATCTGTGCAAATAAGGGTACCTTAACAACTAACCCTAAACCTCCAATTTTCTTAAGACTACAACTTCCAGCTATAAAATGGAATGGTAGACTAAATCAAAGCTTCTTAAACTTTTGCCTCTCACTACCTATTTGCTGAGGAATTTTTCCATGAACCAAAGTATAAAATTGTCTAAATTAGATATCTAAATTAAGTATTTACTGATAATTAATCATAAAATAAGGTATTTAAAACATATTTATATATTTATATCACATATATATCCCAAAAATAAACTTATTATTATATACATATGTATTTATATTTATAGATCATATATGTATACATTATTTCCACAGCATTACAATTAATTGCACACAGGTAGTTAGTTCCATATAGTTATAATTATTAGCAAAGAGGTACAACTATTTACACAGAGGTACACTTATTTGCATAGATGTAGTTAGTTCCATAGAGGTATAGTTATTTGCACAGAGCTACACTTTTTTACACAGATGTACACTTATTTGCACAAAAGTAGTTATTTTCATACAGTAACAATTATTTGCACAGTGGTATAATTGTTGACACAGAGGCACATTTATTTGCAAAGAGGTCCAACTTTTACACAGAGGTAAACTGATCTGTACAGAGGTATGGTTATTTGCAGGGAGGTAGAGTTATTTGTAATGAGGTACAATTATTTTCTCAGAGGTAGTTATTTCCATAGAGGTATAGTTACTTTCACAGAGGTACACATTTCCCCACAGAGGTACACTTATTTGTACAGAGCTATATTTATGTCCACAGAGATAGTTATTTACATACATGTATAATTGTTTGCACAGTGGTAATTTGTACAAGTGTACATTTATTTCAACAGAGGTACCCTTATTTGCACAGGTGTAGTTATTTGCACAGAGGTACACTTACTTGCACAGAGATCGTTATTTCCATGGAGGTATAATTATCTACACAGAGGTAGTTATTTGTAAAGAGGTACACATCTTTACACAGAGGTAGATATTTCCATACCGGTATAATTATTTGCACAGAGGTACCCTTATTTGCCAGAGGTAGTTATTTGCACAGAGGCACACTTATTTGAACAGAGGTACACTTATTTACACAGATGTGCAAGTATTTGCATAGAGGTGAACTTATTTATTCACAGGTACACTTATTTGCACAGAAATAGTTATTTCCATACAAGTATAATTATTTGCATTGAGGTAGTTATTTGCACAGAGATGTGTTATTTATGCAGAGGTACAGTTATTTACACTGAGGTACATGTATTATATAGAGGTACAATTATTACACAGAGGTACACTTATTACACAGAGGTACAGTTATTTGCAGGGAGATACAGTTATTTTCACTGAGGTACAATCATTTACACAAAGGGACACTGATTTCCACATAGGTACATGTATTTTAGCACAGATATATTTATTTTTAAAGAGCTATATTTATTTCCACAGATGTTATTATTTACATACATTTATAATTATTTACACAGTGTTAGTTATATGTGCACAGGTACATTTATTTGGACAGAGTTACCATGATTTGCAGAGGTAGTTATTTGCACACAGGTACACTTATTTGCAGAGATATACTTATTTGCAGAGATATACACTTTTTTGCACAGGGATTGTTATTTCGATACAGGTATAATTATCTGCACAAAGGTGGTTATTTGGATCACCATTGTGTTTTAAAAAATAATGAACAAGTTAATTTTTTTTAAATATGGAAAGCATACAGGAAATAATGGTGAGGGAAGAGCAGAACCAAAAGAATATTGGGGTACAGCAAAATTAGTGGAAGTGTAAACATGAATGACTAAGCTCTTCTGAGTTACAGGAAATTTCAAATTAACGCTGAAGGACTTCTGAAGGAAAATGCTAACTACCTGCAGAGGGAAAAAATAATATATGGAAGTATCTATTGTTCACATATATATCTATAATAAGTGTTGACCTTTTATAATATGGGGTTGTGAGAAAGAGGGAAAGACAACTGGGAACTGAATATGCAAGCAAAAATATTAATATTTTTAATGATGTAACTTTCATATTTAATGGAAATGGACCTGGAGCCTAGACAGGGAATTTAAAGATCTTTTGCTCAAATGCCAATCATAGCTCTAACCACATGGAAGCCCTTGGGAAAACCACCCAATTTCTCAAGAGTGCAACTTCCATATATAAAATAGAATGGTAGACTAAATCAGAGCTTCTTAAACTTTTCCCACTCACAGCCCTTTTTCTGAGGGATTTTTACATGACCCATTGTATGTAATCATCTAAAATAGAGATCCAAATCAAATATTTGCTGATAGTAAATCATTAAGAAAGTTATTTTAAAACATATTTATATAGTTATATAACATATATATTATATAAATATCTATTTATACAATCATATAAATGTATATGTTTTCTATATTTATAGTTTATCATTTATGTAAAACAAATTATGCATACAAATGAGATGGATTTATTTTTACCTACAGAATTAAATATTAGTGAAATGTTAAATTTTCATGAGTTTATATTTAATTACCTTACCCCATTAGGATTTACAACCCACAGTTTAAGGAGCTTTGCCCTTCAAAGCTCTGATGTGATCATCTGTCATAGAAGACAGATTCTGGTGGCCCATCATCTCTGAATACATGTTTGAAATATGAATATGTGAAGTCAACTCAGTATTCATATTGGGGAGAATATTATCATTTCATTGTAACAGAAATGAGCTTTTCCTTCCCAATATGCACATGTCTAATATTTGTATTTCACTGATGCACTGATGCACTGATTGCACAATTTCAAAAGTAATTAAGGCTTCTTAGTCCCTCTTGTTTCTCTAGTATTGTGTTAGTGATCAGGCTGGGTGCAGAATTAAAGCTATTAGAAAAAATGCTTCATCATTAATCCTAAATTACATCCTTAGGGCAAGGTGAGGGGGAAAAGGAAGCCATGTCAATTTTTCCCAAGATGTTACAATTAATTTGGCATCAAGATTTCAGAATTCCAAGTTCACTCAGAACCCAAAACTTCTTTTCTTTTCTTTTATGTTGATAATGGATTTCAACAAGATTAACTGGGGAAAAAAAGAGAAATTATACCCTCAAGTAGGTAATTTCTCATAGTGAGTGCCTTAGTATTACCTCTACTGGGAGTAACAGAGGACAGATAAGGAAGATAAGGAATATATGGTAGTCAGCTAAGGTCTGTAAGGAGATCACAGGCACCTCCCTTAGGTTCCCATTTGGCAATTAGATTCATTAATGTGGACATTAACATTAATGCACAATGGATGCAGTCATTAATGTCAAAGCTCAAGTGTTTAAGAGATGCAAGTGTAAGAACAAAGCACAACATCCAAATGGAAATGGCAACACAATTACTTCTGGAACATGTCCTACTATTAAATGAGGGTGGGTTTTGAAGAAGGCCCAAAATGTTAGCCCATGCTTTCTATCAAAATCAATCTGTCAGTGGCTAGATATTACTGCTCTATTATGTTTTAGGGAGGAATTTTCATGTCCACTAAAGTTGACAAAGGAGATTTGTTTTCAAAATGTTCTGAACAATTCAAGGTCCTAAAGAAGGAAAAATGAGTTAAGCTTTTGTACAAGGGGCTAAAATCCATGGGGGGCTTCCCCTCTAGCATGATCCTGTCAGTTATCATCCTTGGGTACTTTGAGTCTCTGGTGATATTCTACCACATGCCTTGGGAATATGTGGAGGTTCCATCTTTCACCTCAAAGGAACTGCCAATTTTTCGCCTTACCATATTGGAAGGCAAGAAAAGAGAAGAATGATATGGTGCCTATTATGTGCCATGTACTGTGCAAAGTGCTTTTTAAAAATTTTATCTCATTTGCTCTTCCCAACAATTTTTTGAGATAGGTAATATTATTCCCATTTTACAGTTGAAAACTGAGGTAAACTGAGGTGGAATGAGTTGTCCAAGATCACATAGCCAGTAATTATTCTGATCTTCACTCTTCTTGCCTCCAGGTCACTTCAGTATGCTATCCAGCCACCTCTAGGAGAACAAGAGAGATCAGGAAGGACCACTTCAAGAAGCAGATACTTGTAATGAACCTTGGAGGAAATCACTGATTCCAAAAAAGAGGTGAGAATGTAAAGCACTCCTGGGAGAGCAATTAACTTGTGAAGAGGCAGGAGATAGAGTGTAAATGGAACGGTTACAAGAAGTGGAGACAGTGAAACAAGATGAAATCAATATGGAAAAGTAGGTCAGAGATGCCTTGTGCTGGAGTTCAAATGACACAGCACCCTATATAGTGTGTCCCAGAGGCAAAAGGGAAACACTTGAAGCTTCCTGAGCATGAGGCTGACAATCTAACCTCTTATTCAAGGGTATCACTTTGGGAGCTGTGTGGAAGATAGTTTAGAGTTTGGGACAGAAAGGAGAGAGAGTTGATGATTATGGGGTCTTACAATAAATAGTAAAATAACTCTTCTTAGCAATATCAAGATCCAAGACAAGGATGAAACATGCTGTCCATTCAAAGAAAGAACTGACAGTCTGAATGCAGACTGAAGTATACTGTTTTTAAAACTTTCTTCATTTTTCTTGAGCTTTTTCTGGGCAAGGGGAACTGTGTTTTCTGTTACAACATGAATATTATGGAAATGTTTTACATAATTATATAGGTATACCTTATATTAAAATGCTTCCATTCTCAATGCAGGGGAGGCTTTAGGCAGAGAGAAAGGAGAGAATCTGAAGCTTAGATTTAAAAAAAATGAATGCTAAAAATGTTTGTATATGTGACAACTGAAAATTTTAATCCTACATTAAAAAAGATACTTAACCATACATAGTATGGCTGAGACTATGTCCCTAGTACCTTAGAAGTTACTAATAATGTTTTCCCAAGTGGGTCTTTGCTTCCCTTAGGGAAGTGTATATGTCCTGGGCCTCTCTGTACCTTGGAAAAGTCCATTACCTAACTCAGCCCCTTTGATCTCTTCTACCACAGTTGGAAATGTTTGTCATCCCCCAGCAAAAAAATAAATAAATAAATAAATAAATAAGAAGACCTTGTCCCAATTTGTCAATCCATGTGTGAACATGGACTTTTGTAACATACATGCCAATTTGATTATATTGAACAGACATTTATTTGTTCTGCAGTGTGTGCAACATAGAGGATTAGGTGACTTTGTTACTTTTTACTCCAGGGTTAAGTTTTATCAGCCCAGATTATTATCATATAAGTCTGTCTCCCACTTTAGATTTCCTTCAGATATATCAGTAATCTAAAAAGAAAACCTTCTATTTGCATTCTGCATATTCTCACAAAGTAACTATTAGTTGGAATCTTTTTGAAATAGAAATATATGGAAATATATGGAGTAGGATGTCTCTTCTACCTATTTAGCTATCGTTTTCTAATTAACATCTGTGCGGTTTTTTCCCTCACTGGGGTTACCAGAGTTAGAAAACAACAATCCTGTGCAAAGTAAAAGAAACAAACAAACAAACAAACAAAAAAACACAACTAAACAGAACATGGCACTCCAAAATCCTCTCATAACTAGTAGAGGCAAAAGTTCCTTGATAATATGGATATCAGAGAAGACAAAAAAAGAAAAAAACAAAAAAAAAAGCATGAGCTGATAGTTTTAGTACTCCCAAAAGATTGTCACAGGAGTTGATCCTTTTATCTTCACCATGACACCCTGTAATGTGCTGTTGTCTCCAGAAGCTGCCTATCGATCTCTGGGAGGAGATCTGCTGTGTCAACTCAAATCTCTCAGACAGATTCTTCTTCCTATAGAGAGCCCTTGTCTCCAGACAGTTGCTGCCAACTCTGGTTCAAAGTAGTGACTTCTTCTTCCTCTGGAGAGCCGCCTCAGGTCTGGCCCAGACAAGACTCTCTCTCCTCCAGATAGACACTCCAACTCTGACCTAGAGCAGAGACTCTTTTCTATCTCTCCAGTGCCGCTCTCTTTTATCCTCCCAGAGAATGGGAGTGGGATAACACAAGGGCTTCTGGGAAAAATTACTTCAACCAATGAACTTGCTCCTCCTAATCATGTAAGCTCCTCCCCCAGGAATTCACAGAAGTAAAACTCCCAGTAAAGGCCAGAACTAGAGAATTGTTAAGTACCGACTTAGTACTTAATAACAACTTAATATCTCATTATCTCATTAGCACTTAATAAGCACCTAACAACACCCAACATATATTACAGTTTGTAGCTTCAGTTTTCATTGATGGAAAATTTGCTGCCAATGTTTAAAGCTAATTTTTACTGAATTTCATATGAAGACTCTGTCACTAAATTGCTTAAGGACATGAACTTTAAGTGATCTAATTTACACATCTCATTCTGAAAGAGCTATATATTATCATCCTATCTTTTGGGATTATGCTGGTGATACATTTCTCACTTGAGTACACAAAATGGTATAATTGCATTTAGCATGTAGGTACTGTTCCTGTACCACATGGGTGGATGAACACATGGATATGTAGATAAATGCCCATGAGACAAATACTAGCAATTAGCAAGTTCACAAGAATACTAAAATATTTCTATGTCTTTGTTCTCTTGCTCTTTCCCCTCCCCCTTATTGTTAAGAATAATGGAATATAAAAGTAATTCAAGTCATCATTCACCAACAGTACTCAGCTCCCAACATAGAGGATTAGGTGACTTTGTTACTTTTTACTCCAGGGTTAAGTTTTATCAGCCCAGATTACTACCATATAAGTCTGTCTCCCACTTTAGATTTCCTTCAGTTATATCAGCAATCTAAAAAGAAAACCTTCTATTTGCATTCTGCATATTCTCACAAAGTAACTATTAGTTGGAATCTTTCTAATGCTGTGTGAAGAGACAATTTAATAATCATTACTCTCTGACAAGGAGTGCAGATGAAGAGCTTCATATGAACAGAAAGTGAGCTAGACATCCTTGGCCTCTATTGCAAACCTTGTTTGTTCCTATACTCCAGCCTGTATCATCCACTTTTAGTGTATACAGAGCACATGTTCTGATTCTCTGTCATGAAGTCACTTGACTCCCACCACGGAGGATTTTTCCTCAAAATCGTCTCTAAGATTTTGTAATTTATCTATAAAATTGTTTACCAGTCAATCCATGTGTGAACGTGGAGTTTTATATTATACATTCCAATTTGATTTTACTGAACAGACGTTTATTTGTTCTCCAGTGTGTGCAAGGTAGAGTATTAGGTGCAAAGGATTTGAAGTGATACATAGACAAAAAAAAAAAAAAAAAAAAAAAAAAAAGAGAGAGAGAGAGAGAGAGAGAGAATGCCTCACCTTTTTTCTCAGCAGTATTTTATTTTTCCAATTACATGTAAAATAGTTTTCAGCATTCATTTTTGTAAGATTATGAGCTCCAATTTTTTTTCTCCCTCTCTTCTCCCCTCCTACAAAAATAAGATGCAATCTGATATGCTATATATGTGCAATTACTTTAAATATATTTCCATATTAGTCATGATAGGAAAGAAAACTCAGAACCAAAGGGAAAACCCATGAGAAAAAAGCTCACCAAACTGTGAAAATAATATGCTTTGATCCACATTTAGTCTCCATAGTTCTCCCTGGTCTCTTGGAACTGTCATCACTGTATTGATGAAAAGAGCTAAATCTCTGGTAGTTGATCATCACATGATCTTGCTGCTATTTAATGTTCTATTGGTTGGGCTTACTTCACTCAATATCAATTCATCTCAGTTTTTCCAAGCTTTTTCTGAAATCAGCCTGCCCTTCATTTGTTATAGAACAAATCATATTGCATTACATTCACGTACCGTAATTTAAGGAATCCTTCATCTTAAAAAGCTTAAATTCCATTGGAGGAAGAGCAGGGATGACATATATACAAAAACCTATTAGAAAATATACACAAGGCAATTTAGAAGGGGAGAGATAGAAATTGTGACCACAATGGTCAGGGCCTGCAGCACTTAATCCCATTACTTAACTTCTCTTGGAAAGGTCATATTTGAAAGAATGCAGATTTTTAAAGGTAGAACTTTTGCCTTTTTAAGGACTGAATTTCTTCTTTATATTTACCTCAAAACAGAGCTTTCTGCCTAGTTTTATCAGCCTAAATTATTAACAAGTAGTATTTCAGGGAGAGCACTAGACTAAGTGTCACCAAAGAGCTGAATTCAAATCAGTCTCTGACACTTATCAGCTGTGAGTCTGGGCAGTTCACTCACCTCCCTGAGAGATGGTCTATTTAAAATAGAGATAATTACACCTTTAGTATTTATCTTTTGGAGTGTTTTTAGGCTGAAGAGAGGCACTATATGGAAAGGTCTTTAAAAACACTGAAGTCAGCATTGTACATTATATCTCAAAAGTCTTAGTGCAATTTTAATCTTCCATTAAAGCTTAAACCTTTACCAAGACTTTTGGATCACTCTATACAATCGTCTCATTTGGTCATTTCGTTTTTTCCCCTCCTCTCTTGGTAGATTTTGGAAAGAAACAATTCAGGTCCAGTCACTAGCCTGCTATTGTTTATTATACTTAACGTTCTATTGATTACTATAAAGGTAGATGAAATGGATTTAAACTTTTTGAAATAATTTAATGAGCACTGAAATGCTCACTAATGAATGGATAAAAATTGAATTAATGAAATTAATGAAAATTAAAAGCTCATTTTCTGATGCATCTCCAAAGGCATCTTTGGGATAATTTCAGTTAGAGGCAGGCTAGCAGTTATGATATACACTGTGACTTCTTCCCAGGCTGTACTTTCTTCTCTTACGTCTCTATATTTGGGTGACATTTTCATTCCATGTGGTTTGGAGATTATAATTATTCAGTAAGGTGACAAGTCTTACATTCTTATGGTTTTTTTTTTTTCTGATTCAGTGTCTAGGCTGTTGTGGATAACATTTGGTCTACAGACCCCAGTTGACTTCCTGAATTCTTAAGCATTTGGGGGATTTGTATTTGAAGTGTACAGCTTTGTTATGTGGGAGATGATAAAGGACAGCAAGTTTCTGCTATAGAATTCTAGTCAACTGATTCTGTCTTTCTACATACTTGGAAGGTATTATATTTTGCAGCCTGTGGCAATATTGTGCATAGTTCTAACCACTATGATGTAAATATGCATTTATCAATAAGTCTGGGATTCTTAAGGCTAAACTCTCAATAATTGCTGGTGAAAATTAACTTATCAAGTCAAACCATTCTCCAATTGATAAATGGTCAAAGGATATGAACAGACAATTCTCAGATGATGAAATTGAAACCATTTCCACTCATATGAAAGAGTGTTCCAAATCACTACTGATCAGAAATGCAAATTAAGACAACTCTGAGATACCACTACACACCTGTCAGATTGGCTAAGATGACAGGAACAAATAAAGATGAATGTTGGAGGGGATGTGGGAAAACTGGGACACTGATGCATTGTTGGTGGAGTTAGCCAGAAAGAATCCAGCCATTCTGGAGAGCAAGTTGGAACTATGCCCAAAAAGTTATCAAACTATTCATACTCTTTGATCCAGCAGTGCTACTACTGGGCTTATATACCAAAGAAATACTAAAGAGGGGAAAGGGACCTGTATATGCCAAAATGTTCGTGGCAGCTCTTTTCATAATGGCTAGAAACTGGAAAATGAAGAGATGTCCATCAATTGGAGAATGGTTGGGTAAATTATGGTATATGAAGGTTATGGGATATTATTGCTCTGTAAGAAATGACCAACAGGAGGAATACAGAGAGGCTTGGAGAGACTTACATCAACTGATGCTGAGTGAAATGAGCAGAACAAGGAGATCACTATAAACTTCAACAACAATATTGTATGAAGATATATTCTGATGGAAGTAGATATCTTCAACATAAAGAAGATCCAACTCACTTCCAGTTGATCAATGATGGACAGAAACAACTACAGCCAGAGAAGGAGCACGGGAATTGAATGTAAACTGTTAGCACTGCTGTCTTTCTACCCAGCTTATTTATACCTTTGGAATCCAATTCTTAATGTGCAACAAGAAAATTGGATTTACACACACATATTGTATCTAGGTTATACTGTAACACATGTAAAATGAATGGGATTGCCTGTCATCTAGGGGAGGGAGAAGAAGGAAGGAGGGAAAATTTGGAAAAATGAATACAAGGGATAATGTTATAAAAAAAATTACTCATACATATGTACTGTCAAAAAAAGTATAATTATAAAATTAATAATAAAAAAAGAAAATTAACTTATCCTGAATTTCTAGCAAAGACCCCTTTGTTTGAATAAATAAGTCTACAGAATTTAGTGTTAGTTCAACACTTCATTGAAAAAGTATCATTACTTGAGTTTATGTGGATTACACCCATAGATCACCTTTTTTTTTTTTTTTTTTTTTTTCCCTGAGGCTGGGGTTAAGTGACTTTGCTCACAGTTACACAGCTAGGAAGTGTTAAGTGTCTGACACTAGATTTGAACTCAGATCCTCCTGAATTCAGAGCTGGTGCTCTATCTACTGAGCCACCTAGCTGCCCCCTATAGATCACCTTTCAAATCTAGTTACCCATTTCATAGACTTCGTTCAAAGATAAGCCATATTAAGTTACATCTGTTGATTACACGGGTGGATACAAGCCCTGAGTAGTGAGGCTTCTCGGATCCAAAAGTATTTCTGTAACATTTTAATAAATATCACATGCTCTGAGTACATCTAAAAGTATTCTTCCTTCATTTTGATGAGGAAGTGCTATTCTTCCATAGCTGACTTAGGGATGATAAATCCTGAATGTAATTAACATTGGATGGATTTTTGTTTGGCTATCTACCCAACTGTTGTCCATTTTTACCATATCGAAAATATATATTCAAATTGGTATTTCATAGGTTTGATTTTCTCTAAATGTGGTTTTCTCATTTCAATTTTAGGATGCTAGTATATTATTCTAAACATAATCACGCTAAGCTTCATCTTTGTTGGCCTCATACTTGATTTATCCTTCGCAGAAAAGACGAAGATTTCTGTAAGTATTTCACCTACTGGTTTAATTTGAGGTCTAGATTCAAACTCAAAGTTTTTATTTTTTGTTTAGTATATACTAAGAATTTGTCAACATTTCTTCTTCAGTTAATCTTAAGCCCCTCTTACATGCAAAATTAGAAAAATAAAACTAGGCAATGAGTAAGGAAATGGGGGATACAGTCAGCAAGTGACATGTTATTAGAAATTATAAACTGGCAGGAAGGGCATCTAGTGCACTGAGCCCACAGTTTGGGAAATGTGGTTAGTCTGATGGATGGCAAATCATTATCTATGGATCTGTCCTTTATAGTCCCAGAAAATCATGCTAAGAGTGATTTTCTCAGCAGCATTTACAATGTCAGGACTAGGAGCTTCAGGGAAATAAGTATTTGATGTTACTAGATAGTTAGCCATGGAGCTAAGGCTGCCAACATACTTACCTTTCACTTGTAATGTTATGGACTGAAAAGTCCCTCTAGGTGTCAAATATTGTTCTATCTATCATTTGTACACTGCTTTGTGGAAAATTGTTTTCAACCCACAAAGGGGCCTATCCCATAACTACAATGGCTATATAGTATCCAATCAATTGGGGGATTAGTTATCTCCATCCTAACTTCCAAAATGCCAAGAAGTTTCATAGAAAATTTAGTGTTCTGTACCTGTCCCACAATTTAGGAAAACTTCAAATAAAGCAAACCAAACTTACAAAGTCTATAAAATAGGTGAGGAGAATCATTGATCTCATGCTAGATGGAACTTGAGAGGTCATCTAGCATACCATTCTCATTTGACAGAAAGAAGAGATTATTCCCAAAAGTAGATGCTTTTAAATATATGTATACATACAAATACATAAAACAGAATTTATTTCATACTTTCTGCAGCTTCTATAATGAATTAAAAAGAATGGAAAAAATCTGTATCCAAAGCAAAATTTAAAATAATTATTTATGAAAATAAACAAATCTTAAAATGAATACTGTTACACAAAAGGCATAGTAGGAGCCTATGTGTAATGAAAAATAAGAATTAAGTATCATCCTTTCTTTGGTTCTTAGAACCATGACAGAGGCATATAGAGAACATTTATTATTCTATTACATTCATTACTATTAGGAAAAGCAACAGACAACTTTAGGCAGAAAAGATTAGACTATTTAGAAGAAAGATCACTAAAAACATCTAGAACAAGGAGACTGTTATGATGGAGAAGGGGTTTGGTAATTCCATGTTTTAAAAAGCCCCTGGATCGAAAATCCCTTTATAATTCTGCTTGTTTCATGAAAGTTTTAGAATTTCATGGAAGTGTTTCATTCATTAAGTTGGTCAAACAAAATAGTTTCATGCTATGGAAATTCAATTCAGATAATTTTTATAAGGTACATCTCTATATGAGCCTGATAGGTAGGAAGGTCCATCTATACAAAAAAGCACACACACAAGAATCAGGTGATATCTAGTGTACCTTAAAGGTAAATGGCTCTTGCCTTTTGAATATCTTCCCCAGCTAGTAAATGCTGGATATAAAATGATAAAAGCATATATTCCCTGACCTAAATGAGCTTTAAATTTATAAGAGGAGACAACATCAATAGAAGTAATTAAAAACAAAATAAATGTGGGGAATGTGGGAGGAGTGAAAACACAATAAGTTGGAGAATCAAAAGAGTCCTTACACAGATGGTGACTCAAGAAAGTTTTCAAGGAAATCAGGGACTCCTTGAAGTACAGATGATGAAAAACTACATTACAGAAATGAGTGTGCAAAGACAAAAAAATCAAACATGAGGAGCCCTAGTTAAGTGTTTGCAGGCAGGAGGAGCCACAAAATAGAAAGAATTCAAAAGTTAAAGGGATAAGAAAGATGTGACAAAAGATTATTCTTCATATCTGCCAATAAGAATCTGTTAATAACTTAAAAAGTCATTTATTTTCTCTATCTATTGCTTGTATAAGGCTAAAATTACTCCATCCCTTTAATACTGATAATTTATCAGGCAAGAACAAATCTTGAGCCACTAAGTGTGATTTCCCAAATAAATCTACTTTATCCTTTGGCTGAAAATGAAATTTGAAACTTTCGGAGTGTTAGAAAGATTTATGATATTCTATCTTCCATCAGCATCTTAGTGGTTTCCATACAACAGCAGATAGTAATGATATATTAGTAACCAAGAATAGACTGGTCACTGATTTAAAGGTCTACAAACAGCCCAAGATAAAATCAAATTAACTTAAAAAATAAAAACAAATACTTAATATTAAAAAAATACTTAATGAAAAAAAAAAAAAAAACTTTTGTATCTTGAGGATGCAAAAAAAGAACTTCCAGGGATGTAATCTCTTCACCAAATATACTCTCTATGTTTGAGGTCACAGTCCCCAGGAATCTGAATAGAGTAACAGGAAAGTACTACACAAAAAATATCTCACTATGCCATCTTGGAATATAGCCACCTTTCTAAATATTAATGAAGTCCACTAAATATCAACTGATAATCATGGTAGACAAGGGGGGGAGGTGAACATATTGATGAGGACACATAAATTACAACATTAGAAAAACAACCTTTCTAGCAGCAGCAGCAGCGACCAAGGCCAAACAAAGCCAGGCCACAGAATAGTTGATCTGAATCTCCTGAAGACTCACCAACTTTCCACTGCAGGGGATGAGGAAGAGGGGGAGGGTGCTAGGTTTGCTGACAATGACTATTTCTTAGTTGTGAATCAGTTCTTGCTTTCTTGGTGACAGACTTGGATGCTATTTAAGTGGAAGAATCTCTTCTTCCTGGGCCTGAAGAGGAGACCAAAGCATGGAGCTAAGTGTGAATGCACATAGATACAAAGAAAAATGTGATCAAGACAATACAGAGACTTCCGGCCAAGATGGCGGCGTGGAGGCGGACAGCTGCTTGAGCTCCTCGTTTTCTCTCAGAACTTACTTCATGACAGGCCTCTGACTTAATGCTTAACCCAGAAAGAAATCCACAGATGGTCACCAAGAGAAGACATCCTTGAGAGTCGCCAGAAAAGGTCTGTGTTTGCTCGGGGGAGGGTCAATCGGACTGGGCGCAGACTGAGGGCAGACAGCCAGAGCAAGACAGGCAGCTCGCACAGCTCAGACCGGAGGGGGAGGGGTGTGATCTCTGCCGTTTCTGTGAAAGGGCTTTTGCCCCAGTGTGGATGCTCCGTCTAGGCAGCAAGCCAGGAGCAGCGGAGAGGGTGTAAACACCGGAGGTGAAGATTGAAACCCCAGAAAGCCAGCATCTCTCAGAGCCCGGCCACCCCCAACCCCCACCTGGACTGACTCAGTGCGTTCTCGGAGCCTCGGAGCGCAGACTCAGTACAGTCATTGCTGTTCTGTTAGTGGCTCTCTGCTGCCCTACCCCCAGTCTGTAGAGGAAGCCCATTAATACCATCCAGCCCCATCCCCCGCAAAACAGACCAATTGTTCCTCTTGTCAGTTTGTTTTCTTTGATTCCTACTCTGACAAAATGAACAAAAAATTCAAAAGGGCTCTAACCATTGACAGCTTCTGTGTGGAGAGGGAGCAGACTTCAAATGCTGAGGAGACTAGGAACAGACTGTCCCCAGATGTATCCCCTGGGAGGGATATAAGCTGCTCCTCAATGCAAAAGAACCTCATAGAGGAAATCAAAAAGTCTCTCACAAGAGAGCTGGAAGAGAAATGGGAAAAGGAAAGGGAAGCTTGGCAAGAGAGCCTGGAGAAGTCATCCCATGCATTCAAAGACAGAGTGGATAAAGAAATCAAATCATTGAGAAACAAGATTAGTGAGCTGGAAAAGGTAAACAACTCCAAGGAAAACAGGATTAATGAGCTGGAAAAGGTAAACAACTCCAAGGAAAACAGGATTAGTGAGCTGGAAAAAGAAATCAGCTCTCTAAAAAATAAAATGGATAAAATGGAAAAAAATTCCATAGAAGATAAAAACTCAATTGGACAATTACAAAGAGATATAAAAAAAGTGAGTGAAGAAAATACATCATTGAAAATTAGACTGGAACAAGTAGAAATGAATGACTCAAGGAGAAACCAAGAGGGAGTCAAGCAAAACCAGAGAAATGAAACAATTGAAAAGACTGTCAAGTACTTTACCAGAAAGACAACAGACCTGGAAAACAGATCCAGGAGAGACAATTTGAGAATAATCGAACTCCCTGAAAAATGGGAGGAAAAAAAGAGCTTGGACACCATTTTCGAGGAAATTATCAAAGAGAACTGCCCAGACGTTTTGGAAACAGAGGGTAAAATAGACATTGAAAAAATTCATCAATCACCTACTGAAAGGGACCCTAAAATCAAAACGCCAAGAAATATAGTGGCCAAGTTCAAGAACCATCAGACAAAGGAAAAGATATTGGAAGCTGCTAGAAAAAAACAATTCAGATATGGAGGATCCACAATAAGGATAACCCAGGATCTAGCAGCATCCACATTAAAAGAACACAGGGCCTGGAACATGATATTCCGAAAGGCTAAGGAACTTGGTATGCAGCCAAGAATAACTTACCCAGCAAGAATGAGCATCGTTTTCCAGGGAAGAAGATGGACATTTAACGAAATAAATGAAGTCCATCTATTTTTGATGAAAAAACCAGACCTACATAAAAGGTTTGATCTTCAAATACAGAACACAAGAGATTTCTAAAAAGGTAAAAAGAAATCTTGAGAACTATACTTCTGTCAAAAAAATATGTAAAGAACATATGTACAATTTGTCTTAGAAACTAGAGGTGGAAAGGAGATTATATCATAAAAAAGTGTAAAGTGGTGGTACTACATCTCATGAAGAGGCAAAGGTAACCTATTATATCTGAGAGAAAGAAAGGAGGGAGATGAACATAGCGTGTATCAATAGACATATTCGATTTATGGTGAAACTTCTTCCACTTCATTGAAAAGTGAAAGGGAAGGAGTAAGCTAAGGGGAAGGGAATACAGTAATTTCGAGGAAAAGGGGTAAAATAAGGGGAGGATCTTTAAGGTGGGGGAGGGATCCTAAAAAGGGAGGGCTGTGAAAAGCAAGTGGTGTTCACCAGTTTAATACTGGATAGGAGGGTAAAAGGGAAGGAAAGGGGAAAAGCATAAGCAGGGGTTAATAGGATGGCAAGCAATATAGAATTAGTCCTTCTAACCATAAATGTGAATGGGGCAAACTGCCTCATAAAGAGGAAGCAGTTAGCAGACTGGATTAAAAGTCAGAATCCTACTATATGTTGTTTACAGGAAACACACCTGAAACAGGGTGAGACATTCAAACTAAAAGTAAAAGGGTGGAGCAGAATCTATTATGCTTCAGGCAAAACCAAAAAAGCAGGAGTAGCCATGCTCATCTCAGATCAAGCAAAAACAAAAATTGATCTAATTAAAAGAGATAAGGAAGGGCATTATATCCTGCTAAAGGGAAGCATCAATAGTGAAGCAGTATCAATATTAAACATGTATGCACCAAGTGGTGCAGCATCTAAATTCTTAAAAGAGAAATTAAGAGAGCTGCAAGAGGAAATAGATAGCAAAACTATAATAGCGGGAGATCTCAACCTTGCACTCTCAGAATTAGATAAATCAAACCACAAAATAAATAAGAAAGAAGTCAAAGAGGTAAATAGAATACTAGAAAAGTTTGATATGATAGATCTTTGGCGAAAGCTAAATGGAGACAGAAAGGAATATACTTTCTTCTCAGCAGTTCATGGAACCTATACAAAAATTGATCATATACTAGGGCATAAAAACCTCAAAATCAAATGCAGTAAGGCAGAAATAGTAAATGCATCCTTTACGGACCATAATGCAATCAAAATAACATTTAATAAAAAGCCAGGGGAAAATAGACCAAAAAATAATTGGAAACTAAATAATCTTATACTAAAGAATGATTGTGTAAAACAGCAAATCATAGACATAATTAATAAATTCACCCAAGAAAATGACAATAATGAGACATCATACCAAAATGTGTGGGATACAGCCAAAGCAGTAATAAGGAGAAGTTTTATATCTCTAAAGGCCTACTTGCATAAAATAGAGAAAGAGAGGGCCAACGAATTGGGCTTACAACTCAAATTGCTAGAAAAGGAACAAATTAAAAACCCCCAGACAAACACAAAACTTGAAATTCAAAAAATCAAAGGTGAGATTAATAAAATAGAAAGTAAAAAAACTATTGAATTAATTAATAAAACTAAGAGTTGGTTTTATGAAAAAACCAACAAAATAGACAAACCCTTAGTAAACCTGATTAAAAAAAGGAAAGAGAAAAAGCAAATTGATAGTCTTGAAAATGAAAAGGGTGAACTCACCACTAATGAAGAGGAAATTAGAACAATAGTTAGGAGCTACTTTGCTCAACTTTTTGCCGATAAATTCGATAACTTAAATGAAATGGAAGAATACCTTCAAAAATATAGCTTGCCCAGATTAACAGAGGAAGAAGTAAGTAGTCTAAATAGTCCCATCTCAGAAAAAGAAATAGACCAAGCTATTAACCAACTTCCTAAGAAAAAGTCCCCAGGACCAGATGGATTTACAGGTGAATTCTACCAAACATTTAAAGAACAACTAACTCCAATGCTATGTAAACTATTTGAAAAAATAGGGATTGAAGGAGTCCTACCAAATTCCTTCTATGACACAGACATGGTACTGATACCTAAACCAGGTAGATCGAAAACTGAGAAAGAAAACTATAGACCAATTTCCTTAATGAATATTGATGTTAAAATCTTAAATAAGATATTAGCAAATAGACTTCAGAAAATCATCCCCAGGATAATACACTATGACCAAGTGGGATTTATACCAGGAATGCAGGGCTGGTTTAATATTAGGAAAACTATTAGTATAATTGACCATATCAATAATCAAATTAATAAAAACCGTATGATCATCTCAATAGATGCAGAAAAGGCATTTGATAAAATCCAACATCCATTCCTACTAAAAACGCTTGAGAGTATAGGAATAAATGGACTATTCCTTAAAATAATAACGAGCATATATTTAAAACCTTCAGTAAACATCATATGTAATGGTGATAAACAATCCAACAGCAAGAGATACAAAGAGAAATTCCATTCAAAATAACAGTCGATAGTATAAAATATTTGGGAATATATCTACCAAAGGAGAGTCAGGAATTATATGAGCAAAATTACAAAACACTTGCCACAAAAATAAAGTCAGATTTAAATAATTGGAAAGACATTCAGTGTTCTTGGATAGGCCGAGCGAATATAATAAAGATGACAATACTCCCCAAAGTAATCTATTTATTTAGTGCTATACCAATCAGACTCCCAAGAAACTATTTTAATGACCTAGAAAAAATAACAACAAAATTCATATGGAAGAATAAAAGGTCAAGAATTGCAAGGGAACTAATGAAAAAAAAGTCAGAGGAAGGTGGTCTAAGTGTACCTGATTTAAAGCTATATTATAAAGCAACAGTCACCAAAACCATTTGGTACTGGCTAAGAAATAGACTAGTTGATCAGTGGCATAGGTTAGGTGCACAGGGCAAGATAGTGAATAAAAATAGCAATCTAATCTTTGACAAACCCAAAGATCCCAAATTTTGGGATAAGAATTCATTATTTGACAAAAACTGCTGGGAAAACTGGAAATTAGTATGGCAGAAACTAGGCATGGACCCACATTTAACACCACATACTAAGATTAGATCAAAATGGGTCCAAGATTTAGGCATAAAGAACGAAACCATAAATAAATTGGAGGAACATGGGATGGTTTACCTCTCAGACTTGTGGAGGAGGAAGGAGTTTGTGTCCAAGGGAGAACTAGAGACCATTATTGATCACAAAATAGAACATTTTGATTACACCAAATTAAAAAGTTTCTGCACAAACAAAACTAATGCAAACAAAATTAGAAGGGAAGTAACAAATTGGGAAAAAATTTTTACAGTTAAAGGTTCTGATAAAGGCCTCATCTCCAAAATATACAGAGAATTGACTTTAATTTATAAGAAATCAAGCCATTCTCCAATTGATAAATGGTCAAAGGATATGAACAGACAATTTTCAGATGATGAAATTAAAACTATTTCCGCTCATATGAAAGAGTGTTCCAAATCACTATTGATCAGAGAAATGCAAATTAAGACAACTCTGAGGTATCATTACACACCTGTCAGATTGGCTAAGATGACAGGAACAAATAACAATGAATGTTGGAGGGGCTGTGGGAAAACTGGGACACTGATGCATTGCTGGTGGAGTTGTGAAAGAATCCAACCATTCTGGAGAGCAATCTGGAATTATGCCCAAAAAGTTATCAAAATGTGCATACCCTTTGACCCAGCCATACTACTACTGGGCTTATACCCCAAGGAACTACTAAAGAAGGGAAAGGGACCTGTATGTGCCAAAATGTTTGTGGCAGCCCTTTTCATAGTGGCTAGAAGCTGGAAGATGAATGGATGTCCATCAATTGGAGAATGGTTGGGTAAACTATGGTATATGAATGTTATGGAATATTATTGTTCTATAAGAAATGACCAACAGGAGAAATACAGAGAGGCTTGGAGAGACTTACATCAACTGATGCTAAGTGAAACGAGAAGAACCAGAAGATCATTATACACTTCAACAATGATACTGTACGAGGATGTATGCTGATGGAAGTGGATTTCTTCAACATAGAGAAGAGCTAATCCAATTCCAATTGATTAATGATGGACAGAACCAGCTACATCCAGAAAAGGAACACTGGGAAATGAATGTAAACTGTTATTTTTACCTTCTGAATCCAATTTTTCCTGTGCAACAAAAAATTCGGTTCTACACACATATATTGTATCTAGAATATACTGTAATATATCTAACATATATAAGACTGCCGGCCATCTGGGGAGGGGGTTGGGGGAGGAAGGGAAAAAATCTGAATAGAAGTAAGTGCAAGGGATAATGTTGTAAAAAAATTACCCATGCATATGTACTGTCAAAAAAAGTTATAATTATAAAATAAAAATTTAAAAAAAAAAGACAATACAGAGAAAATTATAACATCACCCACCAAAAGTCTATTTATACATAGAAAGATAGGTGTTCAGATGGTAATCTCATTAGAATGCAACTTTAATGCCTGTCTTAGTTCCGAACATTAGCCCAGGAGCCCTGGGCTAGCTCTGTTCATTAAATCAAATTGCATATCTGAAAATATTTATAATCACTATTGAATGAGCTCTAAATCTCTCTCTCTCTCTCTCTCTCTCTCTCTCTCTCTCTCTCTCTCTCTCTCTCTCTCTCTCTCTCTCTCTCTCTTTTAACATAGCAAGTGTTGATTTACTATCAATCTCCATAGTTCTTTTTCTGGATGCAGATGGTGTTTTCTGTCCAAGTTTATTTGGATTGCTTTGAATCATTGAATCACTGAGAAGAACCAAGTCTTTCATAGTTGATCATCACACTACCTTGCTATTACTGTGTACAATGTACTCCTGATTCTGCTTGTGTTGTTCACCATCAGTTCCAGTAAATCTTTCTAGGCCTTTCTAAAATCAGCTTGTTAATAATTTTTAGGAGTTTAGGTTCTTCCTATATCTCTCTTGCATGAGGTCACTCATCTAAATCACTTTTAAAGCATTCTCCAAACTCTTTTATATAAAAGTTCCTTTGGTCCACCAGAGGATGTTTTCATCCCAAGATAGAGGCCAGCTGCAAAAGTAGAGATTGGAAGCTCATGGACTTGTGGAGCTTCTGAGCACAAACAGAGACTCAGGAACTAGAGCGGGGCTCCTACAAATGTAGTAAGAACAGCAGTGACAAAGAAGGGAGAAGTAGCCCCAGTGAGAATGCAGGATCCTTTATGATCTAAGTCTCACACTTACAAAGGATGGAAGATCTTGGCTTTGTAAAAGATTCACTGAGAAACCTTTTCCTGTGTAGTACTATCTGTGGTTTTCTGACTTACCACAGGATATGAACTCAAGCTCCAGAGAACCTGCAAATTAAAAAAAAAAAAAAAAAAAAAAAAAAAAAAAAAAAAAACTGCAGTTTGGGAGTCATTCAAATATGTAAAAAAGGCTACTCACTAACCTGAGATCTGGAAGACACTGTTCTTAGTACATACATATCTATTCTACCCTGGAAACGTAAAGGCAAATACAAAAAAAAAAAGGAGTTACTTTTTTAGAAGGAGAAAAAGGGTTGGATTACTTTATTTTATCAAAAACAAAACCAATCCCCAAGTCCTTTTAAAGTCAGTACTTAACCATATCCTTTGACTGGACAGCTATGAATTATCGAAAAAAGGCAACCCACTGGTCACTGTAAAATCCGTGTTGATCTATTCCAGGAAAAAGATGAGCTCTAAATCTCAAAGAAAAACAGAGAGAGAGTGCAAAATAGCATTTCCCAACACTTATGCAGAAGCCTGAGGAAATATAATGGCCAGGTCCTGGGACATTGCTAGTCAGTGGGGGTGGTGATTAAAAGTTACTCTAATAAAATATTTGGGAATCCATCTACCAAAGAAAAGTCAGGAATTATATGAGCAAAATTACAAAACACTTGCCACAAAAATAAAATCAGATTTAAATAATTGGAAAGACATTCAGTGCTCTTGGATAGGCCGAGCGAATATAATAAAGATGACAATACTCCCCAAACTAATCTATTTATTTAGTGCTATACCAATCAGACTCCCAAGAAACTATTTTAATGACCTAGAAAAAATAACAACAAAATTCATATGGAAGAATAAAAGGTCAAGAATTGCAAGGGAACTAATGAAAAAAAACTCAGAGGAAGGTGGTCTAAGTGTACCTGATCTAAAGCTATATTATATAGCAGCAGTCACCAAAACCATTTGGTACTGGCTAAGAAATAGACTAGTTGATCAGTGGCATAGGTTAGGTGCACAGGGCAAGATAGTGAATAAAAATAGCAATCTAATCTTTGACAAACCCAAAGATCCCAAATTTTGGGATAAGAATTCATTATTTGACAAAAACTGCTGGGAAAACTGGAAATTAGTATGGCAGAAATTAGATATGGATGCACACTTAACACCATATACCAAGATAAGATCAAAATGGGTCCATGATTTAGGCATAAAGAGGGAGATAATAAATAGATTAGAGGAACAGAGGATAATCTACCTCTCAGACTTGTGGAGGAGGAAGGAATTTATGACCAGAGGAGAACTAGAGATCATTATTGATCACAAAATAGAAGATTTTGATTACATCAAACTAAAAAGTTTCTGTACAAATAATACTAATGCAAACAAGATTAGAAGGGAAGTAACAAATTGGGAAAATATTTTTAAAAACAAAGGTTCTGACAAAGGTCTCATTTCCAAAATATATAGAGAACTGACCATAATTTATAAGAAACCGAACCATTCTCCAATTGATAAATGGTCAAAGGATATGAACAGACAATTCTCAGAGGAAGAAATTGAAACTATATCCACTCACATGAAAGAGTGTTCCAAATCACTACTGATCAGAGAAATGCAAATTAAGACAACTCTGAGATACCACTACACACCTGTCAGACTGGCTAAGATGACAGGAACAAATAATGATAAATGTTGGAGGGGATGTGGGGAAATTGGGACACTAATACATTGCTGGTGGAGTTGTGAAAGAATCCAGCCATTCTGGAGAGCAATCTGGAATTATGCCCAAAAAGTTATCAAACTGTGCATACCCTTTGACCCAGCAGCGCTACTACTGGGATTATATCCCAAAGAAATACTAAAGAGCGGAAAGAGTCATATATGTGCCAAAATGTTTGTAGCAGCTCTTTTTGTTGTAGCTAGAAACTGGAAGATGAATGGATGTCCATCAGTTGGAGAATGGTTGGGTAAATTGTGGTATATGAAGGTTATGGAATATTATTGCTCGGTAAGAAATGACCAGCAGGAGGAATATAGAGAGGCCTGGAGAGACTTAAATCAACTGATGCTGAGTGAAATGAGCAGAACCAGAAGATCACTGTACACTTCAACAACAATACTGTATGAGGATGTATTCTGATGGAAGTGGAAATCTTCAACATAAAGAAGATCCAACTCACTTCCAGTTGATCAATGATGGACAGAGGTAGCTACACCCAGAGAAGAAACACTGGGAGGGGAATGTAAATTGTTAGCACTAATATCTGTCTGCCCAGGTTGCATGTACCTTCGGATTCTAATGTTTATTGTGCAACAAGAAAATGATATTCACACACATGTATTGTACCTAGACTATATTGTAACACATGTAAAATGTATGGGATTGCCTGTCGTCGGGGGGAGGGAATAGAGGGAGGGGGGCTAATTTGGAAAAATGAATACAAGGGATAATATTATAAAAAATATATATATATATATATATATATATAATAAAAAAAAAAAGTTACTCTAAAGCATTTCTTTCCTTTGAATGAATGAGCCTCAGCTTTCTCCTTTATAAAAAGTATAAGTGAGACTTGGTGATTGTTAAGGTTTTCAGGTATGTAATTTCACATATAATATTTTCATTGTAGTCATTTGGAGGGTATTCTTCTAGTAGAGGGATAGCTGAATATTTGAACCTATGTAATGTGACAAAAAGGAGATTAGAAAGGAGGATGAGAGAGTTAAAGAACAAGCAAAACTGTTTCATATTGGGGAAATTATTTCCTCTTCAAATATCATATCATCTACAAAATAGAGCAAGGAAAATAGAATTAAATGAGTTGAAGTATCCTAAATAATTTGTAAAAACAATGTGCCATATGAACATAAACAATTATGAAGCAGATAAAAAAGACAAGTAAAACGCAAATAAATTTCAAATAATACCAGCCCTAATTTTTTTTTACTAAAATCATGGTATTCAGTTGTGCTTATGAAGTCCTCAATTTTAAGTAATTTTAACACATTTGCTTTCATAGACATAGACAACACAACTGACAATGGAGCATATATTCTTATATTTTTCCACATAGCAGTTATGAGTTAGTTCTAAGATCTCTTCTATTAGTACTCGAACTGGATTTTCTAATTCTTTAAAAAAAAAGTTTGTCTAGTCAAACCATGTGACAGTGTCAGCTGATTCTTTTAAAAGTTTATCTAAGGCAATCCCAATAGACTTTGAACAGAAAATGCCATCTACACTCAGAAAAAGAACTAAGGAAACTGAAAGTAAATCAACACATGCTATGTTTACTTTTTTTCTGATTTTTTTCTCTCATGGTTTTTCCCTTTTGCTCTGATTTTTCTTTCTCAACATGATTCATAAAGCAATGTATATCAAAATAAATAAATTTACAAGAAAAAAATGAAAGGTTTAGAAAGAAAAACTGAAAATATTAATTTATGACCAAAATGATAGCACACCCGGGAATTAATCCTCTCATGCATAAACTTTTATACAACATGGATCAATTTCAGGTCTTACATCAGGGAGTTTTGTTATAATAGAATTTTATAACAAGGGCCTGATGGTAGGTAAAATGGGATTTACTGGCACAAATATTATGGTGTACATTTTTTGCTGACCTCAAATGTGTCTAAGGAATATTGACACTGTAAAAGATGTGTGCAGGAACACAGATTGTGGCTAGAAAATCAAACTGGACAAAAATTGATGAAAATAATTCATCGTAATTGATATTTGACTTTAGGAGAAATATTTAATTTGATTTTCTGGGAAAACAAAGTACTGCCATAGTTTTATAAAGAACAAGTCCGGTAAAGCTGATCTCATTTTATTTTTGTATAGGAAAATTTATTTTGACCATTAGGAAAATAATGTCTACAAAATCCAGATTTTACCATACATCTTACAAAATATTATTGTGGGAGGGGAATAGAGATATATAGATTTATATAGGGAATATAACCTGAATTGAGAGAAATGTTTCACAATTCATTGGGATATCAAATAATAATAATTTGAGGGACAGAGATAATCCTAAGCAGAAAATAAGTGTGACGCAAAAGAAACAAGAAACTTTGAAACAAGAAGAAATAAGGACTCTTTTTCTGGCTATTATAAAGAATAAATAAGAATCAGATCCAACTCTTACTGCCCTATGTTGCTGCTGAAAGAATCATAGCCTTAACTATACAAAAGTTTGTCAGTAAAACAATGCCTCTGCTTTTCACTATGCCGTCCAGATTTGCTTCCTTCCAAGGAAAAGAATCTTTTAATTTCATGGCTGCAGTGGCTATCTGCAGTGATGTTTGAACTCAAAAATATAAAATCCAAAATTGCTTCCATGGCTTCCATTTCCTCTATTTGTCAGTAGGCAATGGGATTTCTTGCCAAGATCTTAATGTTTTTATGTTAAGCTTCAAGCCAGATTTCATATTCTTCTCATTTACCTAAATCAAGAAGCTTCGTGATTTCTCTTCACTTTCTGCCAACAGATTGTATCATCTGAAGTTGTTATTTCTTCCAACAACTTTAATTCCAGCTTTTGATTCATCCAGCCTGCATTTTCAGGATGTACTATGCATTTAAGTTAAATGAATATGGTGATAATATTCAGCCTCCTTTTCCCATCTTAAACCAATCAATTGTTCTAACTGTTGCTTCTAGTCCTACATACAGGTTTCTCAGAAGACTAGTAAGATCATTTGATAGTACCATCTCTTGGAAGGACTTGCCACTTTTTGTTGTAATCCACATAGTCAAAGGCTTTAATGTGGTAATCAATGAAGATAAAGTCAATCTTCTGCCCCTTCAAAACCTGCTTTTATGGTAATTCTTGGTTTGCATATTGCAGAAGCCTAGGGGGCTGAATCCTCAGCATGTTCTTGCTGGGGTGTGAAATAATTGGAATTGTTCAGTAATTTGAACATTCCTTGCCTTTGACTTTCTTTAGGATTGGGATGTAAACTGATCTTTTCCAATCCAGTGTTCACTGTTGTGTTGTCCAAATTTGCTGCCATATCGAATATAGAAACTTGAACATCATCATCTTTTAGATTAGTTATAAGTAAATCATCTGGAATTCCATCTCCTTTGCTAGCCTTATTGTTAGCATTGCTTCACTTGACTTCATGGCTGGCTATAGATTTTTATTCATTATCCAGTTTTTATTTCAGATTATAATATATTTTCTGGGTAAATTATTCTTAATTGTAAACCTTTTTTGTTTTAGATTTTAGAATATCTCATTCCTTAGAAAAACTGTCTGATGAAAAAACATGATTAACTCAGTTTTTCTCAGAAGCACAATGATCCAAGAAAAGGTCAAAGGACTTACAAAAAGGAAAATGCTACACATAGCCAGATAAAGAATTGATTTGTGCTTTTTTCCTTTTGATCTATTTTTTCTTTCACAATAATGATTACTATGAAAATATGTTTTACATGATAGCATATGTATGAACTATATCATACTGCCTAACAGTTTTGGAAGAAGGGAGAGGAGGTAAGAAAATTTGGAAAAATGAATGCTAAAATTTTTTCTTAATGTGAAAGTGGGAAAAATACTATTTAAAAAGAATCTCATTCCATATCATTCACTGTTTTAAGGCGATAGTACAATCCTAATTGTTGTTCCTCATTATTTGATTTGCTTCTCATTTGCTGTTAGTATTATTTTTCTTTACTCTCAAATCTGTATTTTGTCAATGCTGTTACTGTGAGTTTATATTTTGAGACTTTTTTTTTAAGAAAATGATTGGTGGATTCTTATTTTTATGCCTCTCTTAAACTAATTGTTCTGGGCAATTTTACTTAATGATTTATTGAAATGATATCCAAGACGGCCATCAGGGAATGCCTGAAAAATATTATGACAAATGAATGTTATGAATATTATGGTTCTATAAGAAATAATCAGCCACATGATTTCAGAAAGGCCTGAAGAGATTTACATAAACTGAAACTAAGTGAAGTGAGTAGAACCAAGAGAACTTTACATATAACACTAAGAAGATTATGTGATGATCAAGTCTGATGGACATGAGTCTTTTCAACAAGGGTTTTCAAGTCAATTCTAATAGACTTGTGATGGAGACAGCCATCTGCTAGGAAAAAGGGAATTATGGGGACTGAATGTGGATAAGAAAATAGTATTTTCAATTTTTTTGTTGTTTGCTTGCTTTCTTTTTCATTTTTTTAATTTTTAGATCTGAATTTTCTTGTGCTGCACAATAAGCGCAGGAACGTGTATAGAAGAACTGTACAAGTTTAATATATATTGGATTGCTTGTTGTTTAGGGAGTAGAGGACAGGGAGGGAGAAAAATTGGTAACACAAATATTTGCAAGGGTGAATGTTAAAAACCATGATTGCATATATTTTGTTTTTTTTTTAAATTAATTTTATGATTATAACATTTTTTGACAGTACATATGTATGGGTAATTTTTTTTACAATATTATCCCTTGCACTCCCTTCTGTTCTGAATTTTCCCCTCCTTCCCTCCACCCCCTCCCCTAGATGTCAGGCATTCTCATATAAGCTAAATATGTTATAGTATATCCTAGATAACCCCAACCCTAAATGCACCTCCCGCCTCCCAACTCTAACCCTAACCCTAAATGCCTCCCGACTCCTGACTCTAACCCTAACCCTAACCCTAAATTCGCGCCTCCCGACTCTAACCCTAAATTCCTGCAGAACCGAATTTGTTGTTGTTGTTTTTGCACAGGTAGAATTGGATTCAGAAGAAAAACAAAAATGCAAACAGTTTACACTCATTTCCTAGTGTTCCTTCTCTGGGTGTAGCTGATTCTGTCCATCATTAATCAATTGGATCTGAGTTAGATCTTCTCTTTGTTGAAGATTTCCACTTCCATCAGAATACATCTTCATACAACATTGAAGTGTACAGCGATCTTCTGGTTCTATTCATTTCACTCAGAATCACTTGATGTAAGTCTCTCCAGGCCTCTCTGTATTCATCCTGCTGGTCATTTCTTACAGAAAAATAATATTCCATAACATCCACATACCGTAGTTTACCCAACCATTCTCCAATTGATAGGCATCCATTCATCTTCCAGCTTCTAGCCACTACAAAAAGGGCTGCCACAAACATTTTGGCAGTACAGGTACCTTTCCCTTCTTTAGTATTTCTTTGGGATATAATCCAGTAGTAGTACCATAATGTTCTGTTGTCTCCAGAGACTGCTGATTGCTCTCTGGTCTAGAGGAGAGACTTCTCCCTCTAGAGAGCCAGCTCAACTCTGACCTAGAGCAAACACTCTCCTTTCCTCCAGAGAGCCGCCTCAAGTCTGGTCCAAACAAGACTCTCTATCTCTCCAGTGCCACCCTCTTTTATCCTCCCAGAGAATGGGCTTGGGGTAACGTAAGGGCTTCTGGGAAAAATTACTTCAACCAATGAACTTGCTCCTCCTAAACATGCAAGCTCCTTCCCAGGAGTTCACAAGTAAAACTCCCAGTAAAGACCTGAACTAGAGAATTGTCAAGTACCAACTTAGCACTTAGTAAGAACCTAATATCTCATTATCTCATTAGCACTTAGTAAGAACCTAACAGTCTCATGCATGTATTTTGAAAATAAAAAGCTACTTTAAAAAGAAAAATTACATTTAGGATCTCCTTTCTGATTGTGGTAATCTATGGATTCTTATATTCTCTCTTCTTGCTTTGTTTTCCAGGTCAGATTTTCTTTTGATAAGAGATATCGTAATTTTACTCTATCTTCTCAATCTGCGGACATTGTTTCAATCATCCTTATTGTCTCCTGGAGTCTTTAATTCCTAATTGAAGTAGTCAGATTTTTAGAGAATTTATCTACTTCTTCCATTGATCCCTTTTTCAAATCTCTCCTCCATAGTTTTCATTTGTTTTATAACATGTATTTAAACTCTTGCCTTATTTTTTAAAAGAAATTACTCTAAAACTGATTAATTTTCCTTAACCAAAGGGTTATAAAACTGCATTCTCTTTGATCCAGAAGTTTTTTGTTTGTTTGTTTTTGTTTTTGTTTTTGTTTTTGCTGGATCTGTATCCCAAAAAGATCATAAAAAAGGGAAAAAGACCCATATGTGCAAAATGTTTGTAATAGCCCTTGTTGTATTAGCAAGGAACTGGACACTGAGTGGATGCCCATCTATTGGGGAATGTCTGAATAAGTTATGGTATAAGAATGTAATGGAACATAATTGCTCTATAAGAAACAATGATTTCAGAGAGGCCTGGAGAAACTTTCATAACTGATACTGAGTGAAGTAAGTAGAACCAAGAAAACACTGTACACAACAAGAAGATTATGTGATGATCAGCTTTGATGGATATGGCTCTTTTCAACTGTCAGCTAATTTAGCTCAATTTCAACATACAAATCCAATAATACTTGTGATGGAGAATGTCATTTGCATTCAAAGAGAAGACTATAGAGACTGAACATAAATCACAACATTTTTACCTTTGGTGTACTTGTGGTTTGCTTGGTTGTGTTTTTCTTTCTCATTTTTTTCCTTTTCATTTTTCTTGTGTAGCACAATAAATGTGGAAATCTGTTTAGAAGAATTGAACATATTTAACTAAGATTACTCACTATTAGCAAGTAAGCTTCCTTCCCCTTGGGAACGGGGAGGGAGAAAAATATGGAACCCAAGGTTTTGCAAGGGTAAATATTGAAAACTATCTTTGCATGCATTTTGAAAAGTAAAAATTTTAAAATAGTAACTCCACTTTAATGCCGATATTTCTCCAGTCTGACTCTTTATATACAAGGTAAACAAATGTTTTCCCCAGTATCTTTCCTATCACTTAACATTCCTAAAGAGCCATCCCATTTAACAAATATTTTTAAACCCCCCCAAAAAAATGAAAGGAAAATACACACACACACACACACACACACACTTAATCAAAACAAGCAAAAATTCCAACATTTGTAGACGTCCTGCCTTAGCAAAGGGATGTGATTAGGGAGTCATTGTCAATCTTTTCTTTCCAAGCTATGTCTGTTCTTTATAATTTTGCAATATTAATTTTTGAATGTTTTTATTTTCCCATTTACTTTGTTATAATCATTGAATATATTGTTTTCTTGGCTCTACTTACTTCTTTCTACATCAGTTTATATAGATCTGTCCATGTTTTCCTTTATCACATTTGTTATTTCTGATGGCAGTTATATTCCATTATACTTATATACCATCATTTATTTAACTATTCTTTAATTAATGAGCACCAAATTTGTTTCCAATTCTTTGCTAGCACACAAAGACTGTTGCTATAAATATTTGGGTGAATATGGTAATGTTTTTCTTATTTTTAGGATATTTTAGAATAATTCCAAGTAATTAAATTAATTAAATCTCTGAGTCAAAGGGGATGAAAATTTTAGTCACTTGATTTGCACAATTCTAAATTGCTTCCTGAAATGCTTGTACTGATTGACAATTCCACTAGTAATGAGTGTATCTATCTTTCCACAACCTTTCCAACACTATCAATCTTTTGCCATCTTTGTCAATTTTCAGAGTATAAGGTGAAACCTCAGAATTGTTTAGATTTGCATTTATCTTATTTTATATGTACACACACACACACACACACACACACACACACACACACACACACACAAATAGATGGGCAAGCCTGAATGGAGCCACTAGAAGCTAGGAGATAAGGGGATAAGGGAAATTTTCATGTAGAAGGAAGCACTTGTGCAGAGTTTTGAATTAAACAAAGAATTCTAAGAAGTAATGATAAAATAGGGGTGCATTTGAGAAATAGAAATTACAAACATTTGGAAATCAAAGATGGAGATATGGGAGGAAAATAAAGAAATACATTTTGGTATGGGGGGTGAAGGAGAGCAAAATATAATAATGTTGGGAAAATAGGTTAAAGGAGGGTTGTCAAAAGTTTTAAAAGTCAAAAAGAAGAGCTCATTTTTTTTTATTCCAAATACAATTGGGATGCTTTGGAATTACTCATGAAGTGACATAGTCAGACCTACATTTTTAGTAAAGAACTTTGGCAGATGGAAGAAGATGGCTGGAAAAAGAGAGGCTTGAACCACGATGACTAACTAAAAATCTATTGCAATAATCCAAACAAGAACTACTTAGAATGGCAGCTGTGAAAGTAAAGAGAAGGAGGGAGATGTGAGAAATGTTGATAAATAAAAATGGAAAGATCACTGATATGGCATAAAGAAGAATGAAGAGATAAGTATAAAGTTTAACTTTTAAATCTCAGTGATGAAGAAAGTTATAATACTTCAATAGAATGTATAGTCATTCAGCAGAAGGTATTTTAATATAATTGGTAATGATAGAAAGGGATTGAGGTTGAGGGTGACTGTAATGTTCTGTTTCTCTAGATTTTTAATCATTCTCTTGGGAACCAGGTTTGTTGGGGAACTTCTGGAGGCAGCCTTAATTTCAGTTCAGTTCTATAATCACCCAAATGCAGCCAGGAGTTAAAGTCCTTTACCATTTCTTTCCAAATCTGATCTCCAGATCCTTTATTTTCTCCTTCAAGCCTTGTCTCTTTCACTTGGGGCTCTGCTAGCTTTCTTAGAGGCCTCTCTCTCTCTGGTTCCCGAGAGCTCTTATCAGAACGTCTCCAGCCAGCTTCAGTCTCTAACTCCCTCTGAATCCAAAGCCTCCAGCCAGCATGAAGGTAGAAGTGGGAATGAATCAGACTCTGCCTCCAAGAGTGTGGGACTGTGGGTTTCCCAGAATTCAATCCTAGTTGTGAATCTCCTGGAAGCCCATGAGCAGGCTTTTCCTTTAGACTTCTGAATCTCCTGAACTTGGGAATCTCCCCACTGAAATCCTGGCTCTCCAAATCTCCTTGAGCTTCCCTGAAATTCTCCCCTTGACTCAATCTAGACTCTGACTCTCCCCACTGAATCCTGGCTCCTTATATCCTCCCGGAGAATGGGCTTGTGGGTACTCCCTGGGCTTGTGGGAGCTCCTTAAAAGTATGCTCTCTTAAAGGTGTGAATACATTACTGAACTAAAGAACTGTTAAGTACCATGCTAAATTAGATAATTATATCCATTCCAGTGACTTAGCACCTTGTAAGAATTCTAACATGTGACTATCAACTTAATTTTGGACATATTAGGTTTGAGAGTTTCTGACACTTCCATTGGAGGCAAATGGAGAGGTGCAAGTATAAATCTGGAGAAAGACTAGAGTTTAGTACAGAGATATTGAAGTCATTTGCATAGAAGATAGATGATTATACCCAAAGGGGTACCAATTGAGAAAAAAAGTAGAAGAAAATAGAAAAGGATCCAAGACTAAGCCTGCTGTAGATCACAGAAAAGCAGCTTTGACAGCTCGCTACAATTATGGATGATAAAATAGCAAAAGAACCCTACAAACTAGCATAAGATCATGAATCATGCACATAGAGATTCACTATATCTAAATATTTGGACAAAAACAGTTACAATCTACAACAGCCCTTTCAGTTGTCATCAAGAGTTTTAAAAACATATAGAGATCTCAACTAAATGTTATAGAAAATGACTGAGGAAGTTCCATCAACAACAGTTTTCTCTAGTATCCTCAGCTTTCATTGCTAGAGACTTCCATTCAAAGTAATTTTAAAAATGCTTTTTAAAAAAGTACTTGCTTAGGAAGAAACATGCTAGCATAGCATTTTTCTGAAGATACAAAGTACATCAAACTTCTATCATTTATTTGAAATAAGCATTATTTTAAATTATTAAATTGATAAATAATATGCCTGTATGCTTTCTGTGCCTTGGGAGCAAATATATTAGAGTATTAACATGAAGCCAGAAGATTTGGACTTCAGTCCTAGCTTTATTATTTACTAAGTACATCCCCTGGGGAAGTCAATTAACCTCTAAGAGTCTATTTCCTAGTCTATATATGAGAAATCATATTCTCACTACCTACTGGATCTCATTTAATTAAATGAGAAAACACTTAAAAGGCACTTTGCAATTCTCAAGTGCAACATAAATGTGAATAATTATTATTTCCATTTTACTGTTAATGTGTATGAATAACCTTCTTTAATTTATTGCTCATCTGGAGTATAAAAAAGTAAAACAAAGCTGATGAATAACTAGAAAAAGTAAAATAAAATAGAACTCCTTAATATTCTTTTGGTCTAGTAGAGATGCTTAGCACATAGCCTAATGGGGACATAATAGCTATCTAGATATATAGATAGATACAGATATTTGAAAGCCTTTCATATGAGAAAATATTATATTTATTCCATTTTCCTCTAGAAAACCTAACTGAGGAACCACGGATAACCAAAAAAAAAAAAAGCAGATTTTTATCAATTGGAGGATTTTGTTGTTGTTAAGTCATCTTCCATTCATATATGAATGAACCCATTTGAAGTTATCTTGCCAGATAAATTGAAGTAGTTCCCCCTTTCCTTCTCCAGATAATTTTACAGGTGAGGAAACTAAGGCAAATAGGCTTAAGTGATTTGCCCAGAATCACACATTTAGTAAGTGTCTGAGGCCAGATTGGAACTCACAAATATGAGTCTGACTCCAGGCCCAGCAGCCAGACCCAATTAGCTGCTCTTTCCAACAATAAGAACTACCCCAAAGTAGAACAGCCTGCCTAAAGGTTTATTTTTGATAAAGTAGTTCATTTTTCCCCCCAGGGATTTTAAAGGAAAAGTTGAATAACTATATGATAAGTATCTTCCAATGGGAATTACTTCTCAGGTAAATTGAATTTCAATTCTAAAATTCTGTGATTATAAGTATTATTGATATAGTAGTATTTTATTTAATGCTAGAATATAGAGCGAGAGTTATAAGATGATGCTTAGTTATTATTGATTTATTTTATTTACATATTAAAATTTAGAGCTAGAAAGGATTTTAAGATATCCAATCTAACCCTCTCATTTTAAAAATGAAAAAAAAAGAAGAAACTATGAGGGAACTGACTTGGCAATATGATGTGGTGAAAAAAAACACTGGATATAGGATCAGAAGGCTTGTACACAAAACTTAATCCCCCTTTCTTAGAAGTGAAACTCCAAACTAATCACTTTACTTCTCCATGACTTTGGCTTGTCATCAATAAAGTGGAAATATTGCTATCTGCATTAATTTCCCTCCCAAGGTTGTCGTGTCAGGATAAGTAATATGGATAAACATTCAAGTACCACATATGTGTTAAATTTTGTTATTTATTGCAAACATCCATGATGGAAACTAAACATTGAGGAATACCTAATGCCTAGCTCTACTTCTTTTCAGCTTTGTAATAAGCTACTTATACTTTTGAGCCCTGATTATTTTTCATTTGTAAAATGGAAATGTTATAAATCTATGTGTTTATTGCTAGAAAATCATTTTGTAAGCCATAGATTAATATAAATGTGAGATATTACAACATAATTCAGAAGTGCGATTTTCTTCCAACATATTTTTCTTAGAAACTGATGTTTTAGTATCATTTTCATATATGTAGAGTCCTAAAAAGATTAGTTAGAGCATTTTTATGCTGCTTCATTTGAAATAAATTAGAGGTGAACAACAATCATATTATAAGAAGTAGAGAATTAGAACACTGAGATTCAAGAATTAACTTCATGATTTATACTTTTAATCAATTTGAGGATATGACATTACATGGTAATATCTATCTAATAAAGCTCAGGATGTTTTAATTCTTTGGCTCAAAGTTGTTTTCATAAGTAATACATCAAAAAAAAATTGTTTCTCCTTCTGAGCAAGTTTAGAGTAATAATTATACAAGGAGAGAGATAATAAATGTTTATTTGCATATATAACTAATAGAAAAGAATAAAAATGATCCCATAAATGTGGAAAATATTAGCAGGAATTAGTAGGGGTTTTTTTTATCAAGTCAATAGGCTTGTATCATAATTTACTATGGGTAACAAAACTAATTAAAAACAGGCAAATCTGTGAAGGAAATGTCACTCTAAGGTACTTCTGCCATTTCGAGAAATAGTCAGGATAGAAAAAAAGACTGAGAATTCTTCAATAATAACACATAAGTGGACAATAAAAAATAAAAATTTCCACTTAAATTAAAGTATTAATATTTAAATACTAAGGACTCTATATAGTGAAAATTGAGAAATACATGCATTTAATATGTTAAAAATGAAAATATTTGAAATGTATATAGCCAAGTTTAATTAAGGAAGGAATAAAATATAAAATATGTCCTTTAAAAAAATCAAAATGATGAGTAAACTATTCAAAGATTCAGAAGAATATTAAGTGATGTATTCAAAACTCAGAACTTTTCTTAAGATAACTACTGTAATGATCACACAATCAAAAATATTTATTAAGGACTTATTAAGGACCAAACACAGTTCTAAGCACTGGACATATAAGAAAGGTCATATTGGAAACTCAAGGAATTCAAATTCTAATAAGAGAGGAAATACATTAATAACTAGGTACACACAAGATACATACAAAGGAGATAGGAAGTAATCTTGGATAGGAAAGCAGCTGGGAGAACTAGGAAAGGTTTCTTGAAGAATGTGGAATGTGACCTGAGATTTGAAGGAAGCCAGGGAATCTAAGAGACAGAAGGGTGAATTCCATAAGAATTTACAAAATGTTTATACTTTTCAAGTTCATTCAGAAACTGTAAGTCTGAGCAGTAGAGTGAACTAATGAGCTAAAATTCATTTTGCTGTACTGTTAGGAGGAATCATGCAGCACTGTGCAAAAAATTACAAACAGTTTGCTCCAATTCTAAATATCATGGTATACCTCTTAGTCTATTCAACTAACTTCCAAAATGCTATTGGATTTACCCCAACACATTTGTTTTCCTGCTATGTTGATTAAGGGTCAACATAGCATGATTCCAAATCTCTTCAATTTGAAAAAAAAAAAATAAGTAAAATAATTCAAAAGGAAATGCACCTTATAAAACTAGTGAAAAGAAAGACTGGGGTACATATTACTCATACTGTGCATGATTCTTCATGCTGACATCTGGATACATTTAAGCTGTCATTCATATGACCTTCATGGTGCATGATAGCCTCAAAAAAAGATCAATGAGTGAAATAAATATCATTATGACATAACCTACCTACAGAAGAATAAGACTGTCCAAAGTGGTGAATAGAGCACCAGCCTTGAATTCAGGAGGACCCGAGTTCAAATGTGATCTCAGACACTTAACACTTCCTAGCTGTGTGACCCTGGGCAAGTCACTTAACCCCAGCCTGGGGGGGGGGGGCCAGGGGGAACATAAAAATAAATAAAGAAAGAAATAGATAGATAGATAAATAGATAAATAAATAGATAGATAAATAAATAAATAAATAAAGACTGTGCAGAGTATAAAACGTACACAAACCCCTAGTCAAATATCAAGTGCAAACTAGTCAATGTTCTCCCCAAGATCTGTTTCATTTCAACAACTAAGTATCCCCAAGCTAAAATATTAAGGTGAATATGAGAAAAAAACAACAACTGTGTTTTTAATAATCAAATTCTGATGAAGGCCTCTTTATCTAAATCCCATAATCTATGTGGAATAACAAAAAGAAAATATCTTTTATTAGCATTTTGTCCACTGTGCCATCTAGCTGAATTGAACATTTCTATTAAATATGGACAATGGGAAGTTGACAAGAACTCCGAGGGTACAAATATGGATGACTGTAAGGATGGTAACAAAAATAGTTAAGTACAGAGGGGGATTAGGTTTTCAGCAAAGTAAAATGATATCTATTTAACATGTTGGGTTTGGGTTAGGGTTAGACACAGCTCAAAATTCCCAACGGGCAGTTGTTAATCTAAAAGTGGAGCTCAGGAGAGTCTAGGGCTAACTCTTATCATCTGATGGGAGATGATAATTGAATCCATGGAAACTGTTGGTGTATATACATACAAGTATTGTAACCTAAGTATACCCTTATTAGTTTGTAGATATAGGTGCATATGCACTACTTATGTGCACATAGATCAGCACATGTCTAAATGCACACCTCATGTACATCAGCTATATTTGGTCACAAAGGTACCTACATATACAATATGAAAGTATATAATCATGTGTTCTATCCACATTCCCCAAGAATTAAAATGAATATATCTTTTAAGAATTAGTCAGAATCTTTTTGTTCCAACACCACAAATAAATAGTAAGGCCCAGATAAAGCTGCCAGTATTAATACATTTAACTTTAAATCATGTTTGGTTTGGTAAAGTGTTATTTTCCCTCAATTTGCAAATTATATTTTTCATGTCAGTCTATTATCTGCCCTTACTGCAGGGAACACTCAGAAATTTATGTTGGTCAATAATGGTCAGTGAGGGTAATGTGGTTCTACGAAGCTATTATAGGCCTGAGGATTTTACCCAAAACTTGCTTAAGTTTGCTGAAAAAAAAAAGATCTTTGAATTTCCATATGATTAGTTTTCTTTGTAATCCAACATATTTTATTTTATACATTTAATAAACTTCATTCTGAGAAACATTTTGCCTGATTTCCAGAGGTCCATGACATAAAGAATTTCATCTGCTAAGAAGATAAAGATCATAGAAATGATCCTAAAACATTTTTAATGGTAGAAATTCCTGAGCGTATAATATCATAAAGCAAATAAATTATCCAACTATATTATATGTAGCAAGCAAATATGAAAGAATTCAGTTCAACAATAAATATTCCTATAAGTACACTTAAAAGATCAGCTAACCTTTTATTAAAAAGAGACACAAGCACAACATTATTCACATACTAAAGAAAAGACAGTTAATTATCATTTTTAGCTAAACAGTTAGTGACAGGTATATTTAATCCTTTCAAAGGGAATGTCAATTTTTTTGTGATTTTGTGATCCTCTGGGAGATGACTACAAACCACTGCATGGAATTCCCAATCCCTCTAATTTTGTCCACCTGCATTTTGGATTTCCGTTACAGGCTAATTGTATACTATTTCAAAGTCTGATTTTTTTGTACAGCAAAACAACTGTTTGGACATGTATACATGTATACATATATTATATTTAATTTATTTAACATATTGAACATATATTGGTCAACCTGCCATCTGGGGGTGGGGGAAGGAGGGGAAAAATTAGAACAAAAGGTTTGGCAATTATCAATGTTGTGAAATTATCCATGCATATATCTGGTAAATAAAAAATATTTTTAAAAATTTTTAAAAAGAAACATTATTCACAATATATACATTTCCATGGAGAATGAACTCCATTACATCATGGTTAAAAGCCTAGAACTCATTCAATACAGCATGTTCAAAAAGAGGAAGGAATAAAACAATGGGTCCAGACTCAGAGATAATAGTGGATCCGTATTTCCACACAACCTGCAATGAACAGTGATGTTGCCTTCTATAGAAATATAGAGCTGAAGAATTGAAAAACTCTGATAACTATAAAGAATTGGACATTTTCCAATCACTTCTATTCCAGGGGATCATAAACAAATTGCTCACATGAGTGGTGATTGTGGGACTTTTCAAGAAGTAGTTAACTCCTTAGTGGTTAACATGATAAGGATCCAAAAAAGCCAGTAGTCAATCCATCAATTAACAAGTATTTATAGGTAGCCATCTCAGTCTCACCCAGTCTCCTTCAGCTGTCTGACAGTCTCCACCAGCCTCAGTCTGAGTCTGACTTTGTCCCCAGTTCTATAAGCCTTTAAATACCCTATTACAATTACATCATTACAGTATACTGAGTATAAGCCAATCTAGAATGATTACATCATTATATCAAACTACAGTGATTCTATCTATATCATAGTAGATATATGTGAACTAGAGAACCACTATCTCATCAATTCCATGTTTCAAGTATACTCCAGAATTCTGGCCCTCTACAACATTGTGTTGACACAATTTCCCCTAGTATTTTTGGAACATTTCTTTTTATTTTAGAGTCAACTAAAAGGGGGCTATGTTTCAATTCTATACTAGTCCCAAGAAGAAGAAAAAAAAATTTTGTGGCCAAAGAATAAAGACAAGGGGAAGCTAGGTGGTACAGTATAGAGCATGGGCCCTGGAGTCAGGAGGACTTGAGTTCAACTTTGGCCTCAGACACTTAATACCTTGTAGCTGTGTGACCCTGGGCAAATCACAACTCCCATTGTCTCACAAAACAAATAAGAATAAAAAAATTGAGACATGAAAATGCCAGGAGATATTTCCAGGATATGTATCCCCAGAGTTCAAAGATTTCTAAGAATCAACACCCACATCTGGGAATTCATATGAAGATATTAATGTAAGGAAATCAAATAAGTATCACTAGAAATTTAAGAAATCCAGGGAAAGGAAATGCAGACTTTAGGGGCACAAGTAGTGTTTCTGCCATTACTCTTGATTGAAAGTGTTTTAGAAAAGAAAGACAAAGGAAATAACTTAATAAGATAGTTTAGATAAATGGAATAAATGTAAATAATAAGATAGTTTAGATAAATGGAAATGTTTAACATGCAAACTCTTGGCAAAGGATAGAGTCTAAAAAGGAAATCTATTTGAAGATTTGCATATCTGGTCAACCAAGATTTAAATTTAAAAGTAGAGGGAAAGGAGAAAACAGTCTACTGGAACTATAACTAATATAGTCTATCATGTAATTTGCCAGGCAAAACAATATAAGACGCATTTTAATATAATCTTACCTTACATTGTATCAATCTCATTCTTACAGATTTCACATCCACAGATTAGTAAATTAGCCAAAGGCCTGTATCTACATGTTGTATGTAGCACACTGAATCATCTTACTTCATTTCTGATGTTGCCATACCATATATTTTTTTTTATCCCTATATCTAATTTTTCCTGCAAGAAAAAAAGAAAAGTGATACATTCGCAATTATAGTAGTATTAAATAGAAGTTAAAGAAAAGTTACAAAAATAATGTCAAGATATTCCTTTCCTTAAATCCCATTTCATTACTTAGTTTTAGTGCACAAATCAGAAATCTTGTAAAGCAGTGCCTTAAATTTATTTTTATGCATTTTAACTTTTGGTGAAAAGTACAAGTGCTGAAATGTTTGAAGAGCCACCCAAAAAAATGAACAAAAGTAAAAATTATTGTGATTATATAAATCTTCATGAAAATTTTATGTTTTACACAAAAATTATTTTATTTACTCTTTTGTAACTTCCGTAGCAATCTCAGAATTTCTTCTTTCCTACACCCAGTCAATATTCTGATCTATATGATACAAATTTCTGTTCTCACAATGCAATTCTCTATTAGGATTAAAACAATTCTTATTCAGAATCCTACTGCATCACATATTGATTCTATGACAGACTAAAATAATCATACATATCACAGTACTTAGAAATGAGAACACAGAAATTACCAAAAACAAACAAACAAACAAACAAACAAAAAAACCAAATCCCAAACACAAAATCAAAAGTATTCTTTCTCTGGACTTTTTCATATTCGTCTATTCATATTTTTACCTTTCTAAATGTGATTTTTCTTGTGCAAGAGAACTGTATAAATATGTATGCATATATTATATTTAACATATTCTTTAACATGTTTAACATATACAGCACTACCTGCCATCTAGGGGAGAGAGTGGAGGGAAGGAGGAGAAAAGTTGGAATAGAAGTATTTGCAAGGGTCAATGTTGAAAAATTTCACAGGCATATGTTTTCTCAATAAAAAACTATACTAATAAAAAACAATAAAATAAAAATTTTATCCTAGTTAGGGATCATTCAACATTCATAATAACGCTTTCTTAAATTGCAAAACCCTAATTCTTTAGTTTTCTCTTCTAAAGTTAAAATTATTTTCATTATGAACATAACAAAAATAAATAAAATTTTCCAAATACAGAGAATAGAAAAAAAGACAATGAAATTTTAAGTCTCTACAATGTATAGATTGCTTTTCTTTCTTCCTTCCTTCTTTCCTTCCTTCCTTTCTCCCTCCTTCTCTTTCTCTCTCTCTTTCCTTCTTTCTTTCTTTTTTCTTTCTTTCTTTCTTTCTCTCTCCCTCTCTCTCTCTCTCATTCTCTCTCTCTCTCTCTCGCTCTCGCTCTCTCTCTTGCTCTTTCTTCCTTCCTTCCTTTCATCCTTCCTTCCTTCATTTCCTCCTTCCTTCCTTTCTTCCTTCTTTTCTTTTCTTTCCTTTCTTTCTTGTTCCTTTTTCTTTTATTTTTTTATTTTTTTTTTATTGCTAAGGCAGTTGGGATTAAGTGACTTGCCCAAGGTCACACAGCTAGGAAGAGTTAAGGTCTTCCTGATTTCATGGCTGGTGCTCTATCCACTGTGCCACCTAGCTGCCCTGATTGCTTTTCTTTTTAAAAATAACAAATTTAATATGAAACTTTCAAAGTTGCTTTGCTTCCATGTAATTATTGCTGGCTTTTATTCTCTATTTTCTTTTATACATTAAAAAACTTTCAAAAAAAATTTTTGTAGTAACATCTCTAGTGCTTCTCCCAAGCATAACAAATTGAAAAGGCAAAAAAGAAGAAAATTTTGTAACAAATGTATAAATAAAATAAAATCTCACACTAGCCATGTATAAAAAAGATTATCTTATTCTATATCCTGAATATGGTATATAACATGAAATCAGTTACATGATTCATCAGCAATCTTCTGGAGTCGTGGGCTGGTCATTGTGTTAATCATAATTCTTAAATCTTTCTTTGTTTGTTTGTTTATTTTTAGTGTCATTATTTTATTAACTGATCACCTGGTACTGTTCCCAGTTAACTCTTTTTCTTCTAATTGTAATAAAACTTGTTCTCTCTATGCAAAAGTTGATTTTATATAATCAAAATTTCTCATTTTGTCTCCTTGTTTTCTCTATTTCTTGATTGGTCATGAATTTTCCCCATATTCCTTGCTTCAAATGCAATTTTTCTTTATTCCTTCAATTTATGTAAAATGTGATCATTTTTATCTAATTCCTCTATCAATTTGAATTTTACCTTGGTACAATGATAATTAATTTCTGCCAGACTGTTTTCTAATTTTTTCTATCAGTTTCTGTCAAATAATGAGTCTTTACTCCAGTAGCTACAGTCTATAGGTTTATTAAAGATTATGCTACTATGTTTCTAGCTTACAGTTCCTCCATGAATAAAGTGAAATATACTGTATACAAAGTAATAGCAATGCTCTAGGATGACCAGCTGTCAATTACATTATTATTCTTAATAGAATAATCATCTATAACTACTCTGAAGGACTAATAATGAAAAATTCTATCCATTCCCAGAGAAGGAATAGATTGTGTCTGAATACTAATTGAAGCATTCTCTATTTCTCTCTTTCTTTTTAACTTAATTTGTCTTGAGGGTTTTAATTTTCATTAGGGTGAGAGATATACACTTTCTTTCACAACTTGACTTTTATGGAAACATTTTGTATAACTTCACATGTAGTTTCTTGACTGTGGGTGAGGATAAGGAAGAGAACCTAGAACTCAAAAACCTTAAAAGCAAGCGTTTAAAAATTTATTTTGAATATAACTTGGGGAAATATTAAATAAATTGCTGAAAAGCTCATTTCTAAAATATATAAAGAACTGAGTCAAATTTAGTAGAATACATGCCATCCCCCAATTGATAAATGATCAAAGGATATGAACAGACAATTATCAGATAAAATTAAAGGCATCTGGGATGAAAAAATGTGCTCAATCACAATTGAGTGATTGAGAAATACAATTTCTAGAGACTGTGAAATGCAAGACATGAGAATGCAAATTAAAACAACTCTGAGGTACTATCTCACTCATATCAGATTGGCTAAGATGACAGGAAAGGATAATGATAAATACTGGAGAAGATGTGAGAAAATTGGGACAGTAATGCATTGTTGGGGCAATTGTGAAATTATCCAACCCATTCTACAATCTGGAACTATACCCAAATGTCTATAAAAGTGTTAATACCCTTTGATGTAGCACTGCCATTACAGAGTCTATATACCAACAAAATTATAAAAGAGGGGAAAGGGCCCACATGCAAAAAAATGTTTTTAGTAGCTATTCTTGTAGTAGCAAATAACTGGAACATGAGTAGATATCCCTTAATTTGGGAATGGCTACAGAAGTTATGGTAGATGAAAGTACTGAAATATTATTATTTTGTTAAAAAAAAAAAAAAAAAAAAAAAAGATTGACAGGATGAAAAAAGGCCAGGAAAGATTTACATGTACTAATGCTGAGTGAAATAAGCAGAACCAGGATAGCATTGTACATAAAAACAGCAAGATTGTGAAATAATGAACTATGACAACTATGACAGACTCAGTTCTTTTCAGCGGTTCAGTAATCCAAGGCAATCCCAATAACTTTGCTTGGAAAAAGCCATCAGCATCCAGAGAGAGAACCATGAAGACATGAATCTTATGCTCACTTTTGTTCTGTGTTTTTTTTCTCATGATTTTCCCCTTTTGTTCTGATTTTTCTCACCCAACATTTCTTTTTCTTTTTTTCTTTTTTTTTATTTATTATATATTTTTATAATATTATCCCTTGTATTCATTTTTCCAAATTATCACCCCCCTCCCTCTCCTCCCTCCCCCTGATAACAGGCAATCCCATACATTTTACATGTGTTACAATATAACCTAGATACAATACATGTGTGTAAATACCATTTTCTTGTTGCACAATAAGCATTAGATTCCGAAGGTACATGAACCTAGGCAGACAGATATTAGTGCTAACAATTTATATTCACTTCCCAGTGTTTCTTCTCTGGGTGTAGCTACCTCTGTCCATCATTGATCAACTGGAAGTGAGTTGGCTCTTCTTTATGTTGAAGATTTCCACTTCCATCAGAATACATCCTCATACAGCATTGTTGTTGAAGTGTACAGTGATCTTCTGGTTCTGCTCATTTCACTCAGCATCAGTTGATGTCTCTCCAAACCTCTCTGTATTCCTCCTGCTGGTCATTTCTTACAGAGCAATAATATTCCATAACATTCATATACCATAATTTACCCAACCATTCTCCAACTGATGGACATCCATTCATCTTCCAGTTTCTAGCTACAACAAAAAGAGCTGCCACAAACATTTTGGCACATACAGGTCTCTTTCCGCTCTTTAGTATTTCTTTGGGATATAAGCCCAGTAGTAGTACTGTTGGGTCAAAGGGTATGCACAGTTTGATAACTTTTTGGGCATAGTTCCAAATTGCTCTCCAGAATGGCTGTATTCTTTCACAACTCCACCAACAATGTATTAGTGTCCCAGTTTTCCCACATCCCCTCCAACATTCATCATTATTTGTTCCTGTCATCTTAGCCAAACTGATAGGTGTGTAGTGGTATCTCAGAGTTGTCTTAATTTGCATTTCGCTGATCAGTAGTGATTTGGAACACTCTTTCATATGAGTGGATATAGTTTCAGTTTCTTCATCTGAGAATTGTCTGTTCATATCCTTTGACCATTTATCAATTGGAGAACGGTTCGGTTTCTTATAAATTAGGGTCAGTTCTCTATATATTTTGGAAATGAGACCTTTGTCAGAACCTTTACTTTTAAAAATATTTTCCCAATTTGTTACTTCCCTTCTAATCTTGTTTGCATTAGTATTATTTGTACAGAAACTTTTTAGTTTGATGTAATCAAAATCTTCTATTTTGTGATCAATAATGATCTCTAGTTCTCCTCTGGTCATAAATTCCTTCCTCCTCCACAAGTCTGAGAGGTAGATTATCCTCTGTTCCTCTAATCTATTTATTATCTCCCTCTTTATGCCTAAATCATGGACCCATTTTGATCTTATCTTGGTATATGGTGTTAAGTGTGGATCCATATCTAATTTCTGCCATATTAATTTCCAGTTTTCCCAACAGTTTTTTCCAAATAATGAATTTTTATCCCTAATGTTGGTATCTTTGGGTTTGTCAAAGATTAGATTGCTATAGATGTACCCTTTTTTGTCCTTTGTATCTAATCTGTTCCACTGATCTACCAGTCTATTTCTTAGCCAATACCAAATGGTTTTGGTGACTGCTGCTATATAATATAGCTTTAGATCAGGTACACTTAGACCACCTTCCTCTGACTTTTTTTTTTTCATTAGTTCCCTTGCAATTCTCGACCTTTTGTTGTTCCGTATGAATTCTGTTGTTATTTTTTCTAGGTCATTAAAATAGTTTCTTGGGAGTTTGATTGGTATAGCACTAAATAAATAGATTAGTTTGGGGAGTATTGTCATCTTTATTATATTCACTCGGCCTATCCAAGAGCACTGAATGTCTTTCCAATTATTTAAATCTGACTTTATTTTTGTGGCAAGTGTTTTGTAATTTTTCTCATATAATTCCTGACTTTTCTTTGGTAGATGGATTCCCAAATACTTTATACTCTCAACATTTGTTTGGAATCGAATTTCTCTTTGTATCTCTTGCTGTTGCATTTTGTTAGTGATATATAAAAATGCTGAGGATTTATGTGGATTTATTTTGTATCCTGCCACTTTGCTGAAATTTTGAATTATTTCTAGTAGCTTTTTAGCAGAGTCTTTGGGGTTCTCTAAGTATACCATCATGTCATCTGCAAAGAGTGATAGTTTGATTTCCTCATTTCCTACTCTAATTCCTTGAATCTCTTTCTCGGCTCTTATTGCCGAGGCTAGCATTTCTAGTACTATATTGAATAGTAATGGTGATAGTGGGCAACCTTGTTTCACTCCTGATCTTACTGGGAAAGGTTGCAGTTTATTTCTATTGCATATTATGCTTACTGACGGTCTTAAATATATGCTCCTGATTATTCTAAGGAATAGTCCATTTATTCCTATACTCTCAAGAGTTTTTAGTAGGAATGGATGTTGGATTTTGTCAAATGCTTTTTCTGCATCTATTGAGATGATCATATGGTTCTTATTAATTGGATTATTAATATGGTCAATTATATTAATAGTTTTCCTTATATTAAACCAGCCCTGCATTCCTGGAATAAATCCTACTTGATCATAGTGTATTATCCTGGAGATGATTTTCTGAAGTCTTTGTGCTAATATCTTATTTAAGATTTTAGCATCAATATTCATTAAGGAAATTGGTCTATAATTTTCTTTCTCAGTTTTCGATCTACCAGGTTTAGGTATCAGTACCATGTCATAAAAGGAGTTTGGTAGGACTCCTTCATCCCCTATTTTTTCAAATAATTTATATAACATTGGGGCTAATTGTTCTTTAAATGTTTGGTAGAATTCACATGTGAATCCATCTGGTCCTGGGGATTTTTTCCTGGGGAGTTGATTAATAGCTTGTTCTATTTCTTTTTCTGAAATGGGACTATTTAAGCAATTTATCTCCTCCTCTGTTAATCTACGGAGCCTATATTTTGGAGGAAGTCATCCATTTCACTTAAGTTATCAAATTTATTGGCATAAAGTTGGGCAAAGTAATTCCTTATTATTTCTCTAATTTCCTCCTCATTGGTGGAAAGATCCACCTTTTCATTTGTAAGACTAACAATTTGATTTTCCTCTTTCTTTTTTCTGATCAAATTTACCAAAGGTTTATCTATTTTATTGGCTTTTTCATAAAACCAACTCTTGGTTTTATTTATTAATTCAATAGTTTTTTTTACTTTCAATATTATTGATTTCTCCTTTTAATTTTTGTATTTCAAGTTTAATTTTTGGTTGGGGGTTTATAATTTGGTCATTCTGACAGGAAAAGATTCAAGACTTTGAAGGACACAATAGAGGATACTTTAACTCCCAGCTGCATTTTGGTGATTAGTGGAACTGGAACTAAAGCCAAGGCTGCCTCCCCAGAAGCTCCCCAAGAGATCTCCACCCAAAGAACAATTGCAAATCTAGAGATAACAGAACATTTACATTTTGGCACCCAACGTGGGGCAAGGACGTTTGCTTATCCTGACTCTGGCTGATTCTGAGCTCTTCAGGGAGCTAGCCTGGACATTACAATTTGTCATTTAGGGAAGGGGATGAGGTGAAGGAAGAGAAAAAAATTGGAACAAAATGTCTTGCAAAGGTGAATGTTGAAAATGCTCCGTGCATACATATTGAAAATAAAAATCTTTAATTGACAAAAGGAAAAAAGAGTTAAAAAGTGTTGGTTTTGTTTCCTGACTGAATATTCTAATTCCTTCCATTTATTTTACTTCTCTGATGCTATTGCTAGCATTTCTAATATCAATAGTTGTTATAACATATAGCCTTGCTTTTTATTTTACTTTGTAATGTTTCATGTGAGTCTTGCATTTGAAATGAATCCTATTTTCCATTTCGCTGTCTTTTCATCAGAATGCTTGAAGATCCTCTATTTTGTTAAATATCCATTTCCCCCCTGAAGGATTATATTCCGTTTTGCTTGGTAGGTGATTCTTGCTTGTAATCCTAAATCCTTTGTCCTTCACTATAAAGTGCTCTGAACCTGTAATATCAAAGCTGCCCAATCTTGTGTTATCCTATGATTCTTTTGTTTCTTTCTGGCTGCTTGGAAAAAGTTCTTCTTGGTCTGAGAGCACTCTTTGCTGCTGTAGAACTGTGACTAGGATAACTACCCCTTCTGGGGCCACAAACACTAGGACAATAGTTTTTCCCCTTGCTTTTGGACCATGACCCAGAGCTGCTTATGCGCAATTCCAGTTCTGCACCCAGTACCATTGAAGGGTACCCTATAATTTCCTGCTGACTACTTGCCTGACTCCATCAGCATCTGTGGGTGAGTTTTGAAAGCTATAACAGCCCCTGATTCTTTTTTTTTTTTATTTTTTAAATTAATTTTATAATTATAACATTTTTTGACAATACATATGCATAGGTAATTTTTTTTACAATATTATCCCTTGTACTCCCTTCTGTTCCGAATTTTCCCCTCCTTCCCTCCACCCCCTCCCCTAGATGGCAGACATTCCCATACATATTAAATATGTTAAAGTATATCCTAGATACAACATATATGTGCAGAACCGAATTTTGTTGTTGTTGTTGTTGCAAAGGAAGAATTGGATTCAGAAGGTAAAAATAACCTGGGGAGAAAAACAAAAAATGCTAACAGTTTACACTCATTTCCCAGTGTTCCTTCTCTGGGTGTAGCTGATTCTGTCCATCATTGATCAATTGGAACTGAATTATATCTTCTCTTTGTCAAAGATATCCACTTCCATCAGAATACATCCTCATACAGTATTGTTATTGAAGTGTATAATGATCTCTTAGTTCTGCTCATTTCACTCAGTATCAGTTGATATAAGTCTCTCCAAGCCTCTCTATATTCATCCTGTTGGTCATTTCTTACAGAACAATAATATTTCATAACATTCACATACCATAATTTACCCAACCATTCTCCAGTTGATGGGCATCCATTCATGTTCCAATTTCTAGCTACTACAAAAAGGGCTGCCACAAACATTTTGGTACATACAGGTCCCTTTCCCTTCTTTAGTATTTCCTTTGGATATAAGCCCAGTAGTAGCACTAACAGCCTCTGATTCAATTATCCCCAAGCCCTACAGCAGGTTTCCAGGGGTATTGTTTACACTGGGCTGTATTACACTCTCAATTAAATGAGACAAAACTTTCCTGATGACCTTCCAAGTTGTCTTGGGCTGGAAGATTGTTTCACTCCAACCCCTGTTTATTCCAGTGCTCCATTAATTTTAAAGCTTGAAGGAAAATTTGGGAGTACTCTGATGCTTGTACTCCACCATCTTGGCTCCACCTCCCCATTCTGTCATTTTAGATATAAGGAAAAAGAGGGTCATGAAGGTTAAGGAGCTTGTGAATATTACATGCTTAGTCACATTTTGAACTAGTATTTGGCCTTTGGTCTTCTCAATCTTTCCACTTCAGAACTGGCTGGTTTGCTTCAGAGAAATTACATAGAATGTGTAGTGCTCCCAAATTGCTTGCTGCCATGAATCCCCATTTTTTAAAACACAGATATTTACCTAAGAGAATAAACCATTGACTATAGATTATTAAATGTAATGATCTCAGAAGAATCAAGATTACGGGCAACTGGAAAAATTACGAGTGACGTCCAGCCTCATGTTTCCAGCTGCTACTTGGACTTCTCAAAGTAGATATCTAGTAGAGCTATTAAAAATATACAAAACTGAACTCACCTTCTTTGTCTCCAAACTCTCCTCTATTTCTGATTTTTTAATCACCATTTCCTCATTCATCCCATCTTGCAACCTTATTGTCATCCTCAGCTCTCCATTTTGATCTTCCCCTTTGCAACATCTGCTAGACTAGTCCCAGCCTCTATGGGTGGCCAAGTCAGGATAGACTGGGCTAGAGACAGGAGAGATGGGACACAAACAGAAGTTTATTTAAATTCAGATTGAGGGAAATGATAATTGCAGGTGGAAGTTCACCTCCTAACGCTGCTGAGACAGGGGTTGGTCCACAACAAAAATCACTCTTAGATCTTGAGATAGTTCTCATGGTTAGAATTTCTTGGGACAACAAAGGTGTTCTTGAGTGCTGTGGGAACAGCCATTGCCTTGAGTTTTAGGGGGTCATGACCACTTTGTGGGGCACAGTTCTGTGACCAGAATAGGAATGCAGTACCTCTCCATGACAAGGAACAGAGATTGTGCATATTTGATGGATGGCCCTGGGAAATAAGGGGAGCTAAATCCTTCAGTGAACACCTGATGCTGATCCAAGCAATACACTGTGCAGGAGGGTGATATCCTGAGAGCAAAGGATTATTGTTATGCCAGAATCAGGACACACTCTGTTTGTAGAGCCCTAGAGGATCTCCAAAATATCTCCACAGTATTCAGTTTTCAAACTATGTGATTTTTAACTTTCATAAGACATCATGTATCTCCACCCTCTCTCCTCTGACAGTCACCCACTTTCCGTCAGCTTCTCATTGCCTCATCTCTGCTCTGCTGCAATATTCTGCTTGGGGCTGGGTTGGAGTTCTGTTTGCCTAGACACCCCCCCTTCCCCAACTCTAAGCATTTCTTTGCTCAGCTATTGGGTCTATGTCTTTTCCCAATATATATTACCATTGTAAGAAAGAAAAACAACCAAACTAAATGAACCCAAACCATACCTATGTCTATCCATGTATGGCATATTTGGCAGGTTATCCCCTCAAACATTCTCTATTGAGAAAATCTGTTTTCTGGAATGGTAGACATTTTATTTAATATGAGTTCACCTATCTTTTGACAGAGAACTTTCTTCAAAAATATACATTCTCTGGCCCATTTATCTTTTGATATAAGATATGGAGGATAGATCCTCATTAGACAAATAATAATATAGATAACATAATCATAGTTCAAGAAGCAGAAATTATATAAATGAATCTGATACACTAGCTCTTGGAGGATTAACTAGTAGAATGTTAACTAGTAGATTAACTAGTAAGGAGTAAATGAAAGCATAATCAGTCAGTGATATCAATAATGGTATAGTTATTATTATTATATGATAGTAAATTATGCATACATATATTATATATGTATATATATGTATATTGATTAATCTCATTTCTTAAATGACATGTTTCTTTTGTTTCTTAACAGTAACTATATTATAAGGGAAATAACAAATTGGGAAAAAATTTTTACAGTTAAAGGTTCTGATAAAGGCCTCATCTCCAAAATATACAGAGAATTGACTTTAATTTATAAGAAATCAAGCCATCCTCCAATTGATAAATGGTCAAAGGATACGAACAGACAATTTTCAGATGATGAAATTGAAACTATTTCCACTCATATGAAAGAGTGTTCCAAATCACTATTGATCAGAGAAATGCAAACTAAGACAACTCTGAGATATCACTACACATGTGTCAGATTGGCTAAGATGACAGGAGCAAATAATGATGAATGTTGGAGGGGATGTGGGAAAACTGGGACACTGATGCATTGTTGGTGGAGTTGTGAAAGAATCCAACCATTTTGGACAGCAATTTGGAATTATGCGCAACAAGGTATCAAACTGTGCATATCCTTTGATCCAGCAGTGCTACTACTGGGTTTATATCCCAAGGAAATACTAAAGAAGGGAAAGGGACCTGTATGTACTAAAATGTTTGTGGCAGCCCTTTTTGTAGTGGCTAGAAACTGGAAGATGAATGGATGTCCATCAATTGGAAAATAGTTGGGTAAATTATGGTATATGAATGTTATGGAATATTATTGTTCTGTAAGAAATGACCAGAAGGATGAATACGGAGAGACTTGGAGAGACTTACATCAATTGATGCTGAGTGAAACGAGCAGAACTAGCACATCATTATGCACTTCAACAATGATACTGTATGAGGATGTATTCTGATAGAAGTGGAAATCTTTGATAAAGAGAAGATATAATTCAGTTCCAATTGATCAATGATGGACAGAATCAGCTACACCCAGAGAAGGAACACTGGGAAATGAGTGTAAACTGTTAGCATTTTTTTGTTTTTCTCCCCAAGTTATTTTTACCTTCTGAATCCAATTCTTCCTTTGCAACAACAACAACAACAACAACAACAACAACAAAATTCGGTTCTGCACATATATGTTGTATCTAGGATATACTTTAACATATTTAATATGTATGGGAATGTCTGCCATCTAGGGGAGGGGGTGGAGGGAAGGAGGGGAAAATTCGGAACAGAAGGGAGAACAAGGGATAATGTTGTAAAAAATTACCTATGCATATGTACTGTCAAAAAATGTTATCATTATAAAATTAATTTTAAAAAATTAAAAAAAGAAAAAAAAGTAACTATAATTCTATTATAATTTTTCCCAAGTCTTCCTTCTCCTCTCCCTCTATTATAACCCTTCCTTCACCAAATCAGTCTGTCCCAGTGCCAAATAGTCAGTAATCATTTTTTTGTGTGCTATCACATTGCTTTCCAATTAGGAAACATTGGAGATAAACAAACATATATATATATATATATATATATATATATATATATATATATATATATATATGTTGAAGGGCCTTAAATGGAGTTTGAACTTTGTTCTAATAGTTCACAGTTATGGCTTACTATAAAGACAAAAGGAAAGCTCCGATACTTTTTAAAAAAAATTTCAAAATTTTATTGTGTGCTAAGAAAAAAAAAACTTAGCTAACAGTTGGTTTTTAATAAGTTGAATACTAACAGAGTACCATAATTTTAAATTTTATGCTAAATCCTTCATAGTTTATTCATTCCCTTGTTAAACATGTATTAATTATTTTGAGTTTGCACAAAAGTGGTATAAGACTATTCAGATAAGATTCTTGTATCCATTTTTTACACTTATGAAGGAAGGAATTGTGTCTCATTTAATTTTTTTCCAATGGTATTTTGCATAGTTCTCTGCACACAGTAAGATATTTTATGAATTAAATTACTTTGAATCAGGACTTTAAGCCAGTCCTTGGTGGAGGCTATCACATGACATTCATAAGCAAGTTACATTTAAGTGGCATAGTTTTTTCTGGCAATTTTGGGGTATATATTACAAAGTTGCTTGTTTCCAGTCAAAAAAAAGGTGTCAAAAATATATTCAGAGCTAATAAATGCTACTGCTAGTATCTGACCTTGAAATGAATATGTTTCAAGTGTCTAAGATATTATTCATAAATGATTTCATTCACAAACAGCATATTAAAAAATCCTTGTTGAAGTGAAGCTGGCCTTAAAAGGTAATAAAAAATATCAAAAGAGTATGTGGAATTTGGATTCTTTGAATCACAGAAATCCTAACATTAGGTAGAAATATTTAATTAGTGTCAGTTTTATTATATTACATCTTATTTACAGTTGAAATATCATCCAAAAGAAATATTTCTTCAATCCTCTTGCTTTGTTAGGCAAATGTTTAATATTTAACAATTACATAAAACATCACATACAAATGTACAAGAATCTCCTTTAAACTCATCTAAAAACAGCTTTCTATTAACATTTGCATGCAAAAAACAAATGAAAAACCATGAAATAGTTCTGCTCCACCCTCTCTTCCTACACTGCAATGTTTCCCAGATAAAGGTATTCTCTCTCTCCAAATTTTCCTTGAGCATTTTGTCTAGATCTCTCTTAGGCCTTATCATATTCTATGCCTATCTCTATATGTGCTATTCCCCCACAAAGAACATATATGTTCCTTCCAGATAAGAATTATGCAATTTTTCATCTTTGTACCCCCGGTGACTAGTACATAATAGGCACTTAATATTTATTCAGTTTTTCAAAACACATTTTAACCTAGGGATACATTCATATTAAACAAGCTTTCCTTACTTTATTTTGTCTTAAGCATATGGGTATTTTCTCCATTAAACTAAGGATGGAGATAGACTATAACCAATCTATGCTTCTCATAGTGTATGTTTTTTGTCTACATTCTTTCATAAATTTTCCATGGGCCATCCATTCAACATATTGGAAAGCTTATTTTTTTTTATCTTTTAATAGTTCCTATGCAATAAGATATTCTTTGTTTTCACTACTTGAACTTTTAATTCTCAATTACATACCTATTTCTTTAATAATACCCTTTGCATTACTTCTTACCTAAAAATAATTGTTGATGTTGTATTATGTCATATATATCCCCACACATACCCTCTCCTGATTTTGAGAACAACTATCAATTTTGATTCTTCTGCGACCTTATTGTTCTATGAGTCATAGTTATATACATTCATTGGGAGACTACTGATTCTGTAGAATTGGGCTTCCCTCCCTCCACAAGTAGCAGCATGAAAATTAAAAAAGCCATGTATCATTAAAAATTAAATATCATCACTTATTACACATTTTAACATATATAGATGCTTATATAAGGTTATTTTTTTCAGTGTACATTGAAATGTTTGTTGATTGAGTTTGTTGCTTAATTTCACAAAAAAAAAAAAAACAAACAAAAAAAAATGGAAACTTATTTTAAACAGATGACTAAGTTAATTTGGTTTGGAAATAAAAGTAAAAAAATAAAAAAAAAAAAAACCCAGTAGTAGTATGGCTGGGTCAAAGGGTATGCACATTTTGATAACTTTTTGGGCATAATTCCAGATTGCTCTCCAGAATGGTTGGATTCTTTCACAACTCCACCAACAATGCATCAGTGTCCCAGTTTTCCCACAGCCCCTCCAACATTCATCATTATTTGTTCCTGTCATCTTAGCCAATCTGACAGGTGTGTAATGATACCTCAGAGTTGTCTTAATTTGCATTTCTCTGATCAATAGTGATTTTGAACACTCTTTCATATGAATGGAAATAGTTTTAATTTCATCATCTGAAAATTGTCTGTTCATATCCTTTGACCATTTATCAATTGGAGAATGGCTTGATTTCTTATAAATTAAAGTCAATTCTCTGTATATTTTGGAGATGAGGCCTTTATCAGAACCTTTAACTGTAAAAATTTTTTCCCAATTTGTTACTTCCCTTCTAATCTTGTTTGCATTAGTTTTGTTTGTGCAGAAACTTTTTAATTTGGTGTAATCAAAATGTTCTATTTTGTGATCAATAATGGTCTCTAGTTCTCCCTTGGACACAAACTCCTCCCTCCTCCACAAGTCTGAGAGGTAAACCATCCCATGTCCCTCCAATTTATTTATGATTTCGTTCTTTATGCCTAAATCTTGGACCCATTTTGATCTTATCTTAGTATGTGGTGTTAAATGTGGGTCCATGCCTAGTTTCTGCCATACTAATTTCCAGTTTTCCCAGCAGTTTTTGTCAAATAATGAATTCTTATCCCAAAATTTGGGATCTTTGGGTTTGTCAAAGATTAGATTGCTATTTTTATTCACTATCTTGCCCTGTGAACCTAACCTATGCCACTGATCAACTAGTCTATTTCTTAGCCAATACCAAATGGTTTTGGTGACTGTTGCTTATACCCCAAGGAACTACTAAAGAAGGGAAAGGGACCTGTATGTGCCAAAATGTTTGTGGCAGCCCTTTTCATAGTGGCTAGAAGCTGGAAGATAAATGGATGTCCATCAATTGGAGAATGGTTGGGTAAACTATGGTATATGAATGTTATGGAATATTATTGTTCTATAAGAAATGACCAACAGGAGAAATACAGAGAGGCTTGGAGAGACTTACATCTACTGATGCTGAGTGAAACGAGCAGAACCAGAAGATCATTATACACTTCAACAATGATACTGTACGAGGATGTATGCTGATGGAAGTGGATTTCTTCAACATAGAGAAGAGCTAATCCAATTCCAATTGATTAATGATGGACAGAACCAGCTACATCCAGAAAAGGAACACTGGGAAATGAATCCAATTCTTCCTGTGCAACAAAAAATTCGGTTCTACACACATATATTGTATCTAGAATATACTGTAATATATTTAACATATATAAGACTGCTTGCCATCTGGGGGAGGGGGTTGGGGGAGGAAGGGAAAAAATCTGAATAGAAGTAAGTGCAAGGGATAATGTTGTAAAAAATTACCCATGCATATGTACTGTCAAAAAAAATGTTATAATTATAAAATAAAATAAACATTTAAAAAAATCAAAAAAAAAGCATGTCAAGATAAGAAATACATATATGTATAAAGTTTACTCAAAAAATGAAAAGAGACAAGATAGCTAGACTATAATGAGCATTAATAAATTTTTCTTCTCAATTGTTTCCAAAATCCCTTTAGTAATGAATGAAGGATAATCCCCACAGTCAAGTTTCGAGAGACTTGGAAAGAAAATCATGTTACAGAAGCAAGCAGAAGGAATTTAAACACTTTTTTTGCCTGTATGACATCTTTAACATGTGAGCTATAGCATGTTTATTACACCCATGATAAGAAAAAATACTAAAAAAAAATCATCATCATTGCTAATAAGTCCATTACTACTATAATGAAGCTGAGTACTAATAGCAACAGAGAAGAATTTACAGGGGCTTTCTGTTTTATAACTGGCATAATATTCTAATGCAACCACTGTGAAATGACTTTCTTTCTGTTTTGCCACTGCCCACTTCAAATAATGCATTTGAATACTCTCAAAAAAGAAGAGCAATGAAGTGTTATAAACTAGTCTGAAGTGAGTGGCTGGGGGAAAAACACTATTGTTATTAATATTCAGAAATGCAATATTTTATTCATGGACTTTGGTAGCTAGGGTTGAATTTCACCTCAAAGTGAAGTGCACATGAAAGGATTCATAAAAAGCACTGTTCTACTTGTAGAGTTACCAGTGTGGTGTCTTTTCCCTTTAGGTATGGAGCATAAATCAAAAGGATTAAGCATTATGTAATACAGTTGTGGGGAACAAGGGAAAATCTTAAAGTTAAGAAACTTCTGGAATAGAACTGCAATTCTTAATAAACTAACAAAAGACTTATTCTAGTACTATTGGTCTCAATTTAGAGATGGCAAGTAATAGAATCACAATATACATATGTCTAATAAAAAGATCAATAAATTCAGTCTCATTTTCATTTAATGCTGGCTTCTTTGATAAGAATGACATCGGTAATGTTGACTTTAATTGGGGTATTTTCCCCCTTAGATAGCCAATAACCAAGAGGAATTTAAAACTGGCTCTCATCAATTCTTGTTTGATAAAATATTTTTTTTAAAAGTAATAATGAAAGAAAGTTTTTAAAAATCCAATATTCAAATTGATCTGTGATAACATAGATTTGCATTTCTCTCCATTGATGTAGATTGTAATCTTTGTCAATCTTGTGTGACTCCCGACTCTAACCCTAACCCTTTCTGTATAGTCCCATAAATTAAACATAAGTCCTAGAAGCCCATTTCACTTTTCTCTGACATTCTGAGGCTTGCCATTAAAGAAATCTTTCTTTTATTGCCCAGTTCCATGACCAATCTTCTTATAAAATATTTCTATGAAGTCATCTTTCTTTTTTGAAGCTATTCATAATTTATATGCTATAGCTTTCTCACATGGATCTTTTTATTTCCTTCTGAATTATATAATTTCCAATGATTCAGAGATTGTCATTTTGCTGTTTTAAATCCACACAGCAATAAACAGAATAAAGATATATCTTTTTGGGGGGAGGGAGGAGTGAGTTGGTCATTTCATACTTACCTGAAAACAGTGTAGCCAACATTCTTGGGCTAAGATGTTATCCATTCAGGTGGTCTGTTGTCATATTGTTGGATATGCTTTATAGATCGTCCATCAAAATGCACATCATAAGCTGGACAATAAACATTTTTCATCCACTTAATCTTTCCTGTGTGTGTGATCAGGTCAAATTTTGTGAAGTGATTATCAACCTATTCCAGGAGGCTCTGAAGTATTCTGAGACTTAATACAATTACCACAAGAATATTCACAAACAGGAGTATTTGGAGTATCTCAACATCTTCAGTAAACTTTTTTAAACTTGGGCTCAATTTAATCTCCTCTATTAAAGGAGCAAATACAATTGGCGAATATACAACTCCCTGTTTTACATTTTTCCTGAGAGTTATAATAAGAAACTATCAAGGAATTTTGAATGATTTTGAAATATGGATCAGAAATACTTTGTTGGAAAAGAGCATTTAAGATGGTCTCTTACACAATAGAACGAGGATTGGTAGTTATTGATATTGTCTTTCAGTGATGCATTTATATGAATCTGAAATTTTACATACTTTTTGATAAATTATCCTATCCCTTGGAAATGAATTCCACAATACCCTCACAATTGTATCAGATAATCCCACAGAGTAGGAGAAAATAGCAATTAGAACATTTTTATACCTTAATATAAAACCAATTATATTTTTGTGATATAATTTAGTGCTTGTCATAGTTAGTAGCTACTCTTGCTTTCCTTAAAAAAAAGTATTAAGCATGTCTGTAGTCTTTAGGACTTTGATCTCTATCAGTCCTGTTACAATTAATAGCTGGTCTAAATAGAGTGCAGTTTTTAGTCCCTTTTAGTCTCATTTTCTTTCATTTTGAATGGTATGGCAGAAGTGGGGCACAAAAAACACAGCAACATTTTCTATTTTTCTGTCATGAACAAAATTTGAATTAAAATTATATTTAAAACACGATTTAAAAAATTAAATCTTTATTTTAATTTCTGAAATTCTCTCATATTCTTACCCTGAATTTAAATATTTTCAACAGTAAAGTCACTGTTCAAAACACCCATTAGACTCTATTACCTAAACTTGACTATGAATTTGACTCCTCATATTACTATTCTGACATCTATTTGGTGGGCTATATTCAAATTGTTCACACATACAACCTACACAAATACACATACATAGAGTTCCAGTAATAAATTTACTTATTAGTTCTTATATTTCTTGTGAAATATGCTAGTGTATATTAACTAGCAATATTGGAAGGTAATGAATTAATTTATTTCATTCAAACTAGCTATTAGTCACTTCATTTCTCTATCATAAAAATCTTAAAAAGAACAACATACTTAGTGGCAAAAGCATCTAATAAATGCCATTTTTTTCAAGGAGGAGTTTCTATAGGCATTATTCCCCTTCTCCCCTTTGATCCATGACAGTACCATAGTTTTTGATATTTAAGGATAGCTTACATACAATAGATACATGATAAATGGAAATATCTTTTGTGCCACAGATGGGATTTTAAGATACTGTAATTATGATGGCTGCATAAGTGGATGTAATTTATATCATGAGCAAGTTTCACTTTGGAGGTGGCAATGAATCTGATAATAGATGAACATCCTATATAAGTTACTTTGAATTGCAAAGGGAAAAGGTTATTGATAAACTGACTGAATAAACTTAGTTTTGACTGTATTCTGAATTTTGTAACAAAACAGAAAGAGACAGAGACACAAACAGAAGAAAACAAGATAGAGTGAAATTATAATGCAATAATCATAACTGTAAATGAAAACTGGATAAACTCACCCATAAAATAGAAATGGACTAGAAACCAGAAGCCAACAATATGATGTTTAAATACACTTGAAAGAATGAGACACAACAGAGAGTTAAAAGAAGGGATTAGAACAGAAGCTATTATGCTTCAGTTGAAGTAAAAAAAGGTAGACATGGCAATCACAATTTCATATAAAACAAAAGCAAAACCAGTTTTAATTAAAAGGGATAAGCTGGGAATCTACATTTTGCTAAAAGACATCATAGACAATGAAGTAATATCAACATTCAAAGTATGCTTGAAATGGCATAGCATCCAAATTCTTAAAAGTTAAATTATGAGGAAATATTAGTAAAACTAAAAAACTAAAAACAAAAACAAAACCAAGAATCTCAGGTTTTTCCTTTCAGAATTAGATAAATGTAATCATAAAATAAATAATAAAGAAGCCAAAGAGATGAATAAAATCTTTTAAAACTTAGATATAATTGATTTTTGGAAAAACTGAAGGAGAATAGAAAAGACTATGCCTTTTTCTCAACTGTACATTGTGCCTCACAAAAACTGACCAAGTATTAGAACATAAAAACCTCATAATTAAATACAAAAAAAGGACAAATATTAAATACCCACTTTTTAGACCACAATTCCATAAGAATTATATTCAAAAAAGGGCAATGCAAAGAAATTAAGAGTGTATTGGCAACTAAATAATCAATTTCTAACAATGAATAGATCAAAGAATAAATCATTTTAAAAGTACTACTACTTTGAGGAAATTTTATATTTTAAATTGCATGCATTAATAAAAGGGAGAAATAGCAGATCAATGAATTGACCATGCATTTTAAAATAACTAGGAAAGAACAAATGAAAAATTCCCAATAAAAATGGCAATCTGAAAAATCAAAAAAGGAGTTAATAAAATTGAAAGTAAAAACAAAACCAAAATTAAACAAACAAATAAAATTATGATAGGGTTTTACAAAAAAAAAAAAAAAAAGAATAAAATACATTTGTCTAATTTGATTTAAAAAAGATCAAATTGCTAGTGACAAAAAATGATAAGAATCAGTGTTCTACCAAGGAAGAGGAAATTAAACCAATTATGAGAAATTATTGTGCCAGTGAGACTGAGGATCTAGGTGAAATGAATGACTTTTTAATAAAAATATAAACTGCCAAGAGTAACAGAAGAAGAAAAACAATACTTTAATAAATCTTAGGGAAAAAAAATATATATATATATATTGAACAATCCAAACACTAATTCCCTAAAAAAAAAAAAATCCTGGGACTAGAAAAATTTACAAGTGAATTCCACCAAACATTTAAGTAACAAATAATCTCAATACCATGTAAGCTAATTGGAAAACATAAATAAAAATGAAGTCTTACCAAATTTTCTTTTATGACACAAATATAGTTTTGATACTTAAACTGGGGAGAATAAAAACAGAGAAAACTATATACCAGCTTCCTAATCCTAAAGGAATATTAATGCAAAACTCTTTAAATAAAATACTAAAAAGGAAATTAAATCAATATATCACAAAGATTTTACACTATGACAGGATGGGATTTATATCAGGAATGCAGATTGCTTCAATATCAGGAAATTTTCAGCATAGTTGACCATATCAATAACAAAAACAACAGAAATCATATAACTATATCAATAGATACAAGGAAAGTTTGGACAAAATAAAACAATTGTTCTTGTAAAAACACTAGAAAACACAGGAATCAATCAATGGATTCTTTCTTAAAATGATAAGTAAAATGTATCCAAAACCAAAAGTATAGTATTACTTGGAATAAGGAAAAGCTTGAAGCTTTCCCAGTTAAATCAAAGGCAAAACAAAAATGTCCATTATCACCACTATTATTTAACAGTTTGTTGGGATTTTGTTTTGTTTTGTTTTTAGAAATTCTAACTATAGAAATAAGGCAAGGAAAAGAAATTAGAATAATTAGAATAGGCAATGAGGAAACAAAACTATAGTTCCTTACATAGGATATGATGATATTCTTAGTGAACCCTAGAAAATTAAATAAAAATCTAATTTAAAAAATTAACAACATATAGCAAAGTTGCAGGATATAAAATAAACCTAACAAACCAGCAGTACTTCTTTATACTGCCAGCAAAATCTAATAGGAATACAAAGAAAGAGAAATTGCACTTACAATAATTTTAGATAATCTGAAATATTTGTCTAACAGCCAAGACAAATCCAGAGAATATGTGAAAATAATTATAAACCATTTGCCACACAAATAAAGACAGATTAAACAACTGAAGAAATGTTAATTGCTTACGAGTAGGTTGAACTAATATAATAAAAAAAATCAAATTACCAAAAAATGATTTTATAGACTTAGAAAAATAATAATAATTCATCTGGAAGGGTAAATAGTCAAGAAAATCAAAGGAATTAGTGAAAAAATTACGAAGGTAAGTAGCCTAGTTGTACTCCAAACTTTATTACAAAGCTGAAGGCATTAAAACATTCTGGTACTGGCTAAGAAATAGAGTAGTCAACTAGTGGAATAAATTTAGTACTTGCTCAAAAAACTGGAGAGCAGTTTGGCAGGAACTAGGCATATATCAACATCTCATACTTTATATACCAAGATAAAGTCAAATTATATACATAATCCAGACATAAATGGTGATATAATAAATAAATCTTGGGAGCATCAAAAGTGTGCCTATCAGATCTATGGTTAAAGAGAGAAAAGGTAGAGAGGATCACAGGAAGTAATAGGCTTAATTTTGATAGCATGAAAAATTTTGGACAAAGAAAATGATGAAACCAGAATTAGAGCAAAAGAATTACAGTGAACTTCTCTAATAAGGCTTCATAGCTCAGATATATAGGGAGCTAATGCAATTTTATAAAAATAAGAACTATTGTCCAATTGACAAATGCCAAATGTATATGAACAGCAGTTTTCAGAAAAAGAAATCATAGTTGTTAATAGTCACATGAAAAAATGCTATAAATCACTATTGATTAGACAAATGCAAATTAAAATAGCTTTGAGATACCACCTCATAACCCTCTGATTGGCTAACATGGCCAAAAAGGAAAATGACCAATGCTGGAAGGGATGTAGAAAAAATCGCACACTAATTCATTGTTGGCAAAGTGGTAAACTTACTTAATCATTCTAGAAATCAATCTGGAACTATGCCCAGAAGGCTATCAAAGTACACATATACCTTAACCCACAGAAAATCCCCTAGTAGGCCAATATCCCAAAGAGATCAAAGAAAAGGGAAAAGTACCTCTCTGTCCAAAAATATTTATCACAAATTTTTTTGAGATGGCAAAGAATCAATGAGATATCCATCAATTGAGGAAATGGCTGACTGTGATGAAATTCTATTGTGCTATAAGAAATGATGAACAAGATTTCAGAAAAACCTTGGAAGGCTTATATAAATTGAAGCAAAGTAATCATAACCAGAACACTGTACACAGTAACTGCAATACTGTATAGATAAAGAACTAGGAAAGACTTAGGCACTCTGATCAAGACAATTCCAAAAGATTCATGATTAAAAATGCTATTCACATCCAGTCAACTGGATGCACTAAAACATGTTGAATACAGATTGAAGCATACTTAAAAAAAAAAAAAAAAAAACTTTATCTTATGTCTTTTTGAAACATGGATAATATAGAAATAAGTTTTACATGATTTCACATGTATAATTAATATGATATTGCTTGCCTTTGCAATGGCTGAGACAGAGTAGAAAGTGAGGAAGAGAATTGTGAATTCAGTTCAAACGTTAAAAAATGTTTTCATGTAATGGGAAAATATTTAATAAAATAAATAAAATGTTTTTAAAAGAAATAGGAACTTAAATATTTTGAGATATCTGCAATTTAATATTCTATAAATAAACCTGTGATTTCTATTGCTGATAAAGTCACAGGTATTATTAATATTACTATGATATATATAAGCTACATCCATAATTGAACAACATACTAAATTTCAGCTAAAGATTAATGAAATTAAAGAGGTAGTTTTCCCCAAATAAGTTTACAGATTCTCTGAAATCTAACCATGGATTGGAGTTCTCTGAATTTTAGTTTATCACTGCTTGTCCTAGACCACAAAACTTATTTTAGTAGGCAAGAGATGACCCATACCTAAAGGCCTTACTTAGATGCATTTTCATGGCCTATAGATAAGTGAGAGTGGTGTTATTCACTGGTTGTTGAACAGGAGAAAGGCGGGGAGATCACTCACCAACATTAAGTCACAAATCATTTAAGTACTTAGTAACTAGAACATGAGGGAATTGGATATCTAACCTGTATATGCTATCTATACCAGAAGTTTTCACATGATTAGATCTACATATAAGTGCCCAAGGAAGTGCTTCAAAGTTAAAAAAAAGATGAATCACATTTCCAGGTTCCTTAACAGCTTTTCAGGAACATTCATGAAAAGTTCGCTTGACAGGATATTCTAGAAGAGTTAATCAGAATGGTCCAGATGAGGACATTTAAGGCAGCAAAGAATTACCATCTGGGCAGGAGAGAAGTGAAGCTGAGATCATTTGTGAGATAGGGTTGGAAAATTGCCACAAAGGGGATTCTTATGTGAAAGGAGCTCATACTCTAGGACTTTGAGAAATACTCTGTGGAGGACATTATGGGAAATAAAGATTGAATAAATTCATGAAAGTATACAATATTCTTTGATTAATCTTTTCCTCATTAATAAATTTTCTTTAAATATAGTATAAATAGTGAACTTGGAGGTATATAATTGTTGCCAATATGCTGGGTTATTCATTTAAGAATTTTTTCCCCAGATTTCTGAATGGGGATTTCAGTTAAGAGAAGTATGAGTCCTCACAATATTAACCAGGTTCCTTTCTATCATAGATATTTCTAAGACTCAAAGTATGAACAGAGCAGGGCAACTATTAAAATTAAAGACAAATAAAATTATTTTGTATTCTAATAACTGCACCACTGGAGTATTTTATACGGTATTTGTTTCAGGGCCTTGAATTGTTTTGACAGCTTTGTTTATGCACATGAACACTGCTAGATTTTATTTCAATTAAAACTTACAGATATTGTTTAAGTGAAAGCCAAAATAGCATAAGTTTATACAGTACATTTGGCCATATGCATTATTATGAGATCCCCATGTGATAAGAAGTCTTATTGAAAAAAAAAAAACAAATGCTTCATTTTCTTTATATAACCCTTTCATTAAAGTTGTCCTTAAAATATAAATTATCTAGAATATCTCAAACTCTGACCATCATAATAAAAAGAAATACATAAATCTTTCATAAAATGGGAGTCTATGAAGAATGAACATATGACAGGTAGAAAACAATTTTCTATTGTAAAATAAGAAACTATCTTCTCTCAGGATTTTCACAATCTATCTTAGTTTATTTTATAAAAGTGTCTTTTTTATTGTAAATTTAATCACCAACAAACATAAAACATTTCAATATATAAAGAACAAGAGAGAGAACAATATAAGCAACTATGAGCTGTCACATATAATTTGCTGTTTTCCCCCCAAAAGAATCTATGTGTATATATATATATATATATATATATATATATATATATATATATATATATATATATATAAATGTTTAGTTTATTTCTCCTGTACATCATTTTCGTAATAGACTTCTGGTAATATTTTATTCTAATGTTGAATTTTGCCATGGAAATGATTGGGGTTCTGAAAAACCACGCCATCAGATCAGAAGTTCACCCTAGTTCTAGAAAGCTTAGACATTCTAGAAAGTTTAAACATTAGTTATGGCAATGAAGATTACCTACTTAGCCTCAGAAAGTCTCATTACTATACTTGCCACAGTGCAGTAGATCTTTAATTATGGCAACTTAATGACTATGGTAAAGAGAGAATTCCTTTATTAATAAAATTGCAAACCCTTTGAGAAGTATTTCCAGACTGGAATCTGCTTTTGGTCTGTATTATATGTCTATAATTAAGTTCTTTCATTTTATATGCAGTTACATCAACATAGCTGTATGAAGGAAGATATGTACTCAGAAGTCAGTTAATATCCTGTCTCAGATAAATAATAAATAATCTGATTCTTAGTTTCTTTACTTATAAACTTGATTTAACACAAATTTTCTATATGAGAGGCATCATGGCATGGATAGAGAGCCGGTCTTAGATTCCAAAAGACCTGAGCTCCTCATACCCTTGATAAATATTATGATGGAAAGGAAGGAAGTTATTAAAATAAACTAGCCTGGTTTAATGGACAAAATCTCCAATGTTGTTTTCATTGCTCCAAGGTTAGTAAGACTATAACTTATAAAACTTATAAATTGCAGAGAAAGTGATAAACTACATTTGATAGAGTTTACTTATGAAGAGTTCTATACTAATGAAATCATAGGTTGGGACCCAAATAAACACAGACAAGAATAGTATGCTCACATCAACATTATAAAAAGTTTGCATTATATTAAGGTAGATTACATTTCTTAATTACTTAATGGACTTTCCACCTTTTCTACCTCATTTCAAGACCTGCTTTAGTTATAACTTACATTGTACAGTACTTTTGTCTTAGCAATTCTGAACAAGTATTATTATACATATGGTATAGATTATAACTTACTCAATGAGATTTAAACTCAATGTTGTGATTTCAAAGACACTTTCCCACAGTTTGTGCTTGTTCATAGAAATTGATCTTTGCATTTTCTACATGAGCATTTATATCTTATAAATCAGCAAATGGTATTTATATATAAATAATGTATAATATAAATAAAATAGGACCTCATTTACTGTTTTGTTGATTATCTAAACTTAAGAACACAATGAAGAAAATGTTAATTGTATAAATTAAAAAGTAAATGTCTGTCATGTGTTTTTAGAGAGTCAGCTGTTAGACTTTCCAGCCTATCTCTGACTATATGCCATACTGTCTCAACTCAATTATTCTCTGTGGTTCTTTAACAACAAAATCTTCTGTATGATTAGCTGTAGTAGTAGTACTTTTTAAAAGACTTAATGTTCTTATCTCCCCCAGACTGCAATTTCCTGGGGTATTCAGGGTCCTGCTCCCTTTACTGATTGGCATTGAAGATTTGATGTTCTCTATTTCCAAATTGGGTTGACTCAAATTTGTGTTAAGCAACTTAATGGCTCTCACTTTTGAGAGCTCAGCAAATAAATGCTGAATTTTGTGCAGACATTCAATTCATAATTGTAACTTCTCTTCAAAAGATTTTGTGCATTCTCTGCATATGACTATTGACTTTGACTACATTCCACATAAGTTTTCTTATTTCCCATTCTCATATATAACTTCCTATCTCCTATTTATCTGCCTTTGTATATGGGGATGTCTAGTCTTGGAATGTTCTTCTTCCTCACTACTATGCTATAAAATACCCAGTTTCCATTAAAATAGACCTAAGGTACCATTTCCTAGAGGAATTTTTCCTGATTCCCAGGTGTTGTTAGAGTACCCACAGAAAACAATTTCTATTTTTTTTTTTTTTGGTTACATAGTTTACATATATTTTGGGTATGTCTTCATCTTAGAGAAAATAAACATCTTATAGTCATGGGTGATTTAATCTTTGTATTTTCATCACCATCTATTATGTCTGATAAAATATGCATACTATAAATACCTAATGGATTTAATTGTTGAATTTATGCTATAGAAAACTCTAAGTCCAGAATGTGATTCCTAAATTCTAGTACTTTAATCAATAAGTTAGAAAAAAACAAAAACAAAAGCAAAACAGTGTTTTCTATTTTTATTTGCCAAGCTGTATGTTAAGCTGAATAATTTTATTCAGGATATGGTAGAGTAGAAATAATGTTAATACTGAAGTCAGGAGGAAACTAGGCTTGAATCCCTTTTTTGATATTTAACAGCTGTGTGATCCTGGCTTGTAGAGGACTGCAGATATTGGGGAACTCTGAAAAAAGTATACTTGAAGCAAAATATTTACAGCAGGGTACTTACTCAATCTGATTGATGAGATAATGGTTCTCTAGTTCACACATACTTAGTGTGATGTAATGAAGTAATTGTAATAGGGTATTTAAAGGTTGAGAGGACTGAAAATAGAGGCACTCCATCTTTGACCACTAAGACCAAGACTGGTCCTGAGATCCTCTAGAGAATTAGTTCAAACATTACATTTTGGTGCCCTAAACATGGGGCACTGAAAGAAGCATACTATATTTTTAGGCTCTGGACGTAAGGACCTACACTCAGCAGTTCAATTGACACAACCCTGGAAATAGGATGAGTACAAAAATAGACAAGCAGGAAACTTTGGTAAAGGCTAGATTAGTCACTTTCATTTTTCAGCTGAAATGGGGCAAATAATAAGAAAAGAGCCTTCCCCACCCCAAGGAAAGTGTGTAGCATGCACAATTAGGTTAATAAAGAAGCAAGATTTGCTGGTAACTTGGAAGCAGATCACTGGACTCTTAAATATATTACAATGCACATCTCTTTGGTTCTCTAAGGAAGAAAAATTAGAGCCAGATATATGGAAACTAGTGGGAGAGCAACTAATTTAATATTATGAAGCTAAGAGTCTTGATTTAATTAATTCCTGAGGAAACATTCAATATATACAATATAATACAATTAGCTATCAGTACCACCCATGCATCAGCTTTGTCCACCCTCTATGTCATAATTACAAAAGGTATGAGTTAAAACTAAAGAGGAAAGACAGGATGCATCTGATTTGAGAATGGAAGCTTACCCTGTGATTGAAGAGTTTGACTCTTCAGATCAAGAAAAAAGAAGATACACTCCATTTAATCTGGAAATTAGCAAAGATCTGAAAAAGGCTTGCATTATGGGTCTGCATCATTTTATGTTAAATAGTATTAGAGAATTTGCCTTATGAAATTTAACCCCTAGTGATTGGAAATCTATAGCAAGGACATATTTAGAACCTGGGCAAAACTTGTTGTGGCTTTTGTAGTATAGCGAATTCTGTAGAATACAAACCTAATGAAATAGGCAAACTGGAGTTAATATAACAATCATCTTTGACCAACTAGCAGGTATAGGTCCTTATGCAGAAACTTTAGAGCAGATTAATTACCCTACAGCAGCATATGAGTAAACTGCTTCTGCTGTTATCAAAGCATGGGGCACCCTCCCAGGAAAATAAGATAGAGGGGAAGGCTTCACAAAAATAGCCCAAGGTCCAAATGAACCCTTTGCTAATTTCGTGGGACATCTGAGAACAGCTGTCATACGACCTATCAGTGAAAATGCAACAATAGAAATTATAATAAGACAACTTGCTAGAGAAAATACTAATAAGGCTTATAGAAGAATTATACTAGGAGTACACAAGGATGCTCCTTTAGAAGAGATCACTGTGCCAAATTGGGCACAAATGCCTTTTATACCCAGGGTCCCATTTAACAAGGGACTTCCAGAGAGACTCTTCAATGCTTTCAGTGTGGTAAAGTAGAGCACCTGAAAGCTCAATGTTAGCATAAAAAACAGGGTGGGAGAACAAGATGCAAAACCCCATGTCCAAAATACAACAAAGACTTTCCATTGGGCATCAAAATGTAGGTTAACTCAGGAAAATGAGAGTCCTGGCTCGGCTCCAGGGCACCAGACAAAAACACATTTGGAGCATGATGGCAGCCGATATTATACCCAGAGAGTCTTTAGAAATCAGTACGTAGACATGACCAATGAGCCAAGAAGGAACCTGATGGGAAAAAGGGTAAATGATCAATCAGCCAAGAAGCAACCTGATAGGGGAAAGAGATTACAATTGGGAGAATAGAGTTGTATGCAGCTAAAAATATTGAGATACCCCCTGGAGAGGTGAAATCTGTTCCTCTCCAGCTTATGGATCCCTTGCCTCCAGGCACAGTAGGCTTGACCATTTAATCTCCTGAGAGTACTTACACAACAGTGTTCATTCATACACTGATGTGGGAAACTGGGGAATGTGTAGATAATATCCCAGTCACTAACACAGGTAGACAATGTGCGACTTATCAACCAAGGGAAGTATCAATAAAATCAATAAAATTGATACAAACTCCTAATAAGCAACCTGGTGATAGTCACCCACATTCTGACTCCAAACAGCAAAACCCAGGAATATACTGGACAGCAGCTGTTATAGCTGCCACCCTATGCTCACTATCTATATAAATAGCATATCATTGGAAGAGTTGGTAGAAACAGCTGCAGATCATACAGCTATTAGAGGTGCCAAATGGCCCAGTCATTGGCCAAAGATTAAGGGAGATACCTATATGTCTAGCATAGGAAGATCAATAGCAGCTGAAGTTAGTGAACTTCACTTTGAGAAGAACATTTGAATGTGAAACAGGATATTTACTCTTTTGTAGATGAAAAAATTCAATCATCTTGCAATAGTTAGGATTACAATTGAGTACTTTGGCTTTTTAGGCAGGACTGCTGTTAAAGGCTTGCCAAAACTCTCACCTGTTCCCATTCAATGGAAAACTGATACACCAGTGTGAGTAGAACAATGGTCCTTAGCAAGTGAGAGAATTCAGGCCTTATAAGATATAGTACAAGAGCAACTAGACCAAGGACACTTACAACCTTCTCTAAGTCCTTGGAATTCCCCAGTATTTGTTCTAAGAAAGAAATCTGGAAAGTGGAGGATGTTGAATGATTTTTTTTTAAAAAGTAAAGGAACAGATGGAAACTATGGGGACTCTTCAGCCTGGACTTCCATCTCCTACTCAATTGCCTAGAAAATGGCCTCTTTGGGTTATAGACATTAAAGATTATTTCTCCCTCTGGATAAGGAAGATATGAAAAGATTTGCCTTTTCAGTGCCCAGCATTAACTTAGCTGAGCCTTATAAAAGACATGAATAGACAGTTTCACCACAGGGGATGAAAAATGGCCTTACTATGTGTCAAATATATGTAGCTGCTGCTCTTACTCCAGTAAGAAAAGCATTTCCAAAAGTAATGTTATTATATTACATGGATGATATATTGGGATGTGCACCTGAGGAACAAATGTTAGAAGCATGTCTACAAAAAAACATAGAAACATTAAGGAACTACAAATTGCACATAGCTCCAGAAAAAATTCAAAATCATGTTCTTTTCAATATTTAGGATATGAAGTATACCCTAAGGTGTTTACAGTACAAAAACTTTCCTTAAGAACAGAGAAGCTAAATACCTTAAATGACTTTCAGAAATTGATAGGAGATATGCAATAGATGCATCCAGTGTTAGGCTTGCCCAACTATCAATTGCAACCACTATATGACATTTTAAGAGGAGACAGTGCTTTAAACTCACCATGCCAGCTTATAAAAGAAGCTCAAGAGGCTTTGAGAGAAGTTGAACTGGCTTTATCCAATGTGGTTGAAAGAGTCACTCAAAAACCCTTGGAAATATCAGTTTTTGCTATAAAAGAGGCACCCACAGCAGTTCTTCATCAATGAGACAGTGTGATATAGTGGGCGAACCTCCCAGCACAACCAAAACAAAGTCTTACTCTTTACTCAGTGCTTGTGGCTAGAATTTATTAAAGGCCATTAATCAAGTAGTACAAGAAGTCAGGAAGACCTGACAAGATACACACCTTTTATACTAATGCACAAATTAATGTATGCTGTGAAACCATCCCAGAGTGGCAAATTTTATTAGCCACAGCTCCAAATTTTACACACAGGTCTGCATTAACAATAATCCAGCTATTACATAATTGGCAATGGATTTTTGAAGAAAAGGCCTCTAAGGTTCCTTTTAAAGGACCAACTATGTTTACAGATGCATGCAAACATAACATTTGCGCTGTATACTCTCATGACTTAAACATAAAGAGAGTAGTCAGAATTCCTCTTCAGTCCACTCAGCAGAATGAATTGTATGCAATCATTCTAGCTCTTATTATTCAGGAGATTTAAATATAATATCTGATTCCATCTATTCAATAGGTGTGGAACAAAGAATTGCCACAGCCCAAATAAAAATTGAAGCTTCCAATATATTTCAGCTCTTTAAGGAACTTCAAGACCAAGTGAGAAAACATCCAGGTAAGATTTATATTGTGCATGTCCATTCTCATAGTGGACTTCCAGGTCCTATTTTTGATGGTAATTCAAAGGCAGATACCCTTCTAACCATGTTGGCCAATACTCCTTTATTTCAGGCAGCCCAAGAATCTCATTCTAAATATCATCAGGATGCTATTTGGGATAACAAAAGAAGAAGCTAGGAGCATAGTAAAAGTCTGTTCAGCTTGCCTTCCTGTCCATGTACCTATGCTCCCTCCAGGGAAGAACCCTCGTGATTTGAGACCCAATGAAATCTGGAAAATGGATGTGACCCATTATAAATCTTTTGGTCATCTGTCTTTTATCCATGTTGTGGTAGACACCTTTTCAGGATTCAGTTTTGTAATATGAGCAGCAAAAGAGACAGCCCAAATGGTCACTGAATTCATTATACAAGCATTTGCAATTATGGGTATGCCCCAAGCAATAAAAACAGATAATGGTCCTGCATATACTTCTAAACATTTTGCACACTTTTATGTATAATATAAGATATTGCACACCACTGACATACCCTTTAATCCTCAAGGTCAGGCAATAATAGAGAGAAGAAAGAGAGACACATCACACTCTTCCAAAAACAAAAGAAAGGGGGACCCACAGGTAACCCTAGAGAACTTCTCAATCTAGCTCTTTATATAATTAACTTCTTGATTTTTGACAAATATGCACTGGCTCCAGCAGACAGGTTTTATTACCCACCAGAAGGGCAGTGTCCAGTATGAGCATCTCCACTAACTTCAAATAATCACCAGGTGATGTGGAGAGATCCAGAGAATGGTGAATGGAAGCGACCAGACAGATTAACAGCTTGGGGCAAAGGGTTTGCTCGTGTCCCTATAGATGGAGAAGGAATCCAATGGGTGCCAACACAATGAGTTCATCTTGTTCATTGAACAGAGATGGAAAAAGAGAAGACCCTCGAGACAAAAGGGAAGACCCAAGAAAAATTGGGTGGTTTCATCTATGACTACATCTGCCACTGATAAAGCATGGCTGTTGGACTTATGTGTATAGCTATTGACTAATAAACATGACAATGGCCACAAATATAATCGTTAATGGGACTGACGAAGGACTTCAATCCTGCAGGAATCATTGGATTCCCTGACATATGAAGTGACATTGGACTATCTCTTGCCTGCTGAAGGAAGTGTATGTTGTGAATTAATAGTTATTTTCTATACCTGCCTTCTGAGACTCATGGAAATCTTTTATAGTATCTTGTTTATTCATATTGTTTGTTATATTACTACTTGTCTGTGTGATTCTTCCCATGCTGATGTTTTTCACCACTGATGTATACCTTCAATTAAGACAAAAAAAGTATGAGATATAGAGGGTCATAGATAATGGGGGAACTCTAGGCAAGCATAGTAAAACCATGTGTAGCTTGTGTACCCTATTCTTAAAGACCTGTGGGGATGGGGACTAACCCCAGAGGTGACAGGCCAAATGATATATGGCAGATAGATGTTACATAAATGGGGGGAAACATGCCTTCGTGTTAGAGCTGACAAACATTTGGGCTTTGTAGTTGCATCCTCTCTACAAAGGAAAGCTGCTTCATGTGATCAATCACTCATTTCATTGTTTTGCCTCTATGGGTATCCCACACACCATCAAGACTAATAATGGGCCCTCATACACCTCACAAATATTAAAATAGTTCTTACAGGAATTTTCCATAGATCATATTTTGGGAATTCCTTACAACCCCACAGGACAGGTCACTGTAGAAAGGACGAATCAGATCCTGAAGAGATTCATCAAAAATCAGAAAGAGGGAGGAGGAGGTAGGGTTACTCAGAAAGACATAGATGAAGCATTGCTTGCAATGAATTACTTATTTACAATTTGATTCCAATGACTTAAGCCTGGCTATGGAGTATTCTCTGGTAAAAAGGGACAGAATCACTAAAAGATAACACCCCATCTTCCTTAAGAAGGCCCCTAAGAATGAGACCATGGTAATGAAAAAGGATCCTGAAGGATGGGAGAGCCTCTAGGGTTCTAATTTGGGGACCGGGATATGCTTGTATCTCCACAGGAGAAAACCTTCAGCAGTGGATTTCTTCCAGACATCTCCAAATTGGCCAAAAACCAGAAGAGGAAAAGAAGGAAGATGAGATGAGTGTCAATAAAAAGGAAGATGGGGCCCCAAGACAGCTAACAAGATGCAGTCTATACTTATGGGTTTGAGTCCTATACAGCTGGAGCAAACAGCAGAACAACAAACATGACCTATCATGGACCCATTATGGCCTAGGATTTTCTCATGCTGGAAACACATACTGGATGTAGTGCTAACAGGCAATTTGTCCCTAATAATCAGGGTTGAACTTCACCTTGAGAAATACAGTGGAAGCATGGCAAAGGTAAAGTACAACTCTTCTGGAATGGGCTTCATTTGACCTGGTTGCGAAGGAATACTACTTATGCACAAGTGAAGAGCGTGACTTTACAACTGCCTTTTGCGAGTATGGGGTATCATGTGACATATATGCTGGGCCCTGCAGGGGACGCTTTGTCATAGAGACCTCCCCATTCATGCGGGAGGGCTGCAGTGGTGTGTCTACATAAAGGGGTCCTCAGGTTGGCCCCTCAGATCTTCATGCTCATAATTGTTCCAGTTTTACGATTGCAGATTAGATATTGCAATTGCAGCATGAGGCTAAAGAGGACTTATAACAGTCTCCCAGCACCTGTTTGGGGACCTTAAAAGGCAGTGCCTGGGAAGGTTGATGGAAAGCATTAAGCCTTCCTGTGACATATTCTTGTCACTCAAGAATTGGGCCGGCAGTTTGTCACATGGAGAAACATCGTGGGCCCTGGTTCTTGGACAAATGGCATGAGAACTGGCTACCGGCTCTATACTAAAGCTCGTCTGGGAGGGAGATATGCATTCCTATGGGAGATTTTGTAACTGTTACCAAGAAAACATTCGATTTTTACAATGTTACTTGTTGGAATTGTACAGTCAGTGATGGTTTAGAGAATGAAATTGAAAATCAGACTGTATTTGTTGTAACTCAAGCTCATGTCGCAATGCTTCCTGCAAAAATGAGAAATGCTATCATACTAAAACTGGGCATATGTTCAAAACCATAATAGAAAACAAGGAAACAGACCTGAGTCCCAGGGGAAAAGAGAAATGGATCAGCTGTGTCATATGAAGCATCATATTTCACTTGTAGCTTCCTGTAAAGGGCTAGAACTGAGCAGATGCACTTGGATAACCAAGCACATGAGGCTAATTACCAATTGGATAATTCTCTATTAATATGTTTGGAGGATGACCTTACTTAACTATTCTGTGTTGGCTTGATAGGTGGGTGTGGACAAAGAAGGGGAAGTGATATCAGTGGGTCGAGTAGGAGGAGGAGGGCATTCTCTTGGCCCTGGAGAGAGAGAAAGAAGGTATGGAGATAGAGGAAGGAGGTGTGGAGATTGCTAGATCTAATCCCCTGAGCACAACCGTAAAAGACCAAAAATAAAGACTTTTGCTTATCTTGACTCCTGCTGATTCTAAGAGATCCAGGGCTTCAACATCTTCCCCTGTCTCTCTTGCAATGTCCACGTCTAATGTACAAAACAGGAAAATACAAGCTAGACAGAGAGAGGAACTAGCTAGGAAAGTCCCAGTGGGGTTTGCCAGACAGACTAAGATGGAGCAACAATTGTGTCCCATGAAGAAAGACTTAAGGGAAGTGTTACTAGAAATAGGAGCAGAAGTAGAATTGCTAAAACTCCAGACTGAATTACAATGTGACTACAGATATACAAAGGATCATGTAATCCCTTTGCTGTATAGTCATATAGGATAAGATTAACAATTGGGACAGTATCAAGAGCATTTCAATGGTTTATTTCTCAGTAACAGAATTGAAGAGATTATGTCTAGCATCTGACCCAGAGAAGAGTTTCTCACGAAGATTTAAATCCAGATAAAACTGCTGAAAAAAATACACATTGGTTTGATAAGACCTCTTCATGGCGCTTGGAATTAGAATCTTTGTTGCCCTGTGGCTTGTTGTGTTGTTACTACTAGGTTGTCCTGTAATCTTAGGATGCTTTTCTAAATATTTCTCCCCTGTCTTTTCAGAGGTTGTAGCTCAAGAAAGGGATTTCTTATCTAAAAGAAAAAAGAGGGATTTGCTAAGTATGAGACTCTGCAGAAAGGGAGTACAGAGGCCACTTTGACCTTTGGTGCACAATAAGTTTTCTGCCACGTTGCAGAAACACCCTTGTTGAGGAAGGAGCAGTGGTGTGTGACTGGGAAAGGGGATGGTCTGAGGCTAACAGTGCAGTTGCTCTTAAACAGGGATGGCTTGAAACCCCCCCCCCCCCCCCCCCCCCCCGTGAGCGAGTTGCTGAGCTGGGTTGGCTCTCTTCCCATTGGCAGATACTTGCACATGCCAAACCCATGAGCTGCTTCTCTGAAGGAGAGTAGCCCATCTGTGAAATAGGTTACACTCACAGGGCAAAATAGTCAATTAATCTGATAACTTAGTATTTGATAAAGCCCTAAACCCCAGCTTTTAAGATAAAAACTCACCATTTGACAAAAACTGCTGGGAAAGTTGGAAACTAGTATGGCAGAAACTAGGTATTAACCCACAGCTAATACCCTATACCCTGCAGGGGTTCTCAAACTACTGACTGTGGGCCACATGCAGCCCACTGAGTACATTTATGCAGCCTGCCAGGTTATGGCAAATGGGTTGAGGGGCGGAGACAGAGTATGAGCTTTTGTTTTTACTATAGTCCGGCCCTCCAAGAGTCTGAGGGACAGGGAACTGGCCCCCTATCTAAAAAGTTTGAGGACCACTGCCCTATACTTAACAAAGTCAAAATGGGGTCATGATTTATACACAGAGTGATATCATAGGGGCAGCTACTTGGGGTAGTAGACAGAGCACAGGCCCTGAAGTCAGGAGGAGCTAAGTTCAAATCTGGCCTCAGACACTTCACATTTCCTGGTTGTGTGACCTTGGGCAAGGCAATTAACCCCAATTTCCTCAGGGGAAAAAAGAGTGATAGTAAAGGAAATTAGATGAACAAATGATAGTATATATCTCAGATCTGTAGAAACAGGGAAACACTTGTGAAGATTATCTGTAACTGCACAAAAGGGCAGGGGGGCGCAGTTCTATTAGGAGACATTAAAAGATTCCTGGACTCGATTACAAAGTTCCCCCCTGGTTCCCTGAGGAAGGCTGCCGTAATTGTGAGAGGGGGGATGGGTTTCAGTTACAGCTCACGGCTTGCCATAAGCAATGCCCAGGAGAAATACAAACAAGCCATTCTACTGTCTATAATCTCATTAAACCAAGCCTGAAATCAGAACCAGAAAAAGAGGTCAGGGAGTTTACATTGAGGGCAAACCTCTGAGCAGCAGAGGTCCCTCTCCTGAGCCAGAGGAGGCAATGCTCAATGGCCTCCCCCTCCTCCTCCTTCGCCCCGCCCTGTGTGGCTCCTGTGGGGGCTCTCCAGCACAAAGCCCAAATGAAATAAGAATTGAGGAAATGCGGAATCTGAAATCCAAAATACAGACAAGGGCGACATCTAGCAGAACAAAAGCAAAAGGCACCAATTCTACTCCCTCTTCCCTTCACAGAGTTGTGCTCCTGGCTAGAGATCAAGGAGACAGGGAGGGAGGGAAGGAGGGTGTCCTGTTAGAGAGGAGGATGAGACCCTTTGACCCCGGGCAGAGAAGAGGCAGGCAGGACGGCTCCCATTGGCCACTTACTCTGATCACAGAAATTTGCTTGAAGAGAAGAAAGCAGGGGCCTGACTGGGACATTAACAATCCCCCCTTCGGCCTGCTGGGAAACCTGTGCCAGGAACTTCCTGGTATTTCTCTCCAATGCTGGGTTTCTAACGTCGTTCAGAGAACCATTCCCAAAGTCAGAACCCAGAACAGGCAGGGAGGATCCCGAGGGATTTCAGCTCCACAGCAAGTTTCACTAAGCAGAGTTTTTACATCCCAAACTCTGTCCCACGGGCCTGCAGAGCACAGCCCACGGCACAGGCAGGCTTGTCAGGCTGAAATCCTGCTCTGGGGACTTCTACAAGGTACAGATCCCATTTACTGTCATACTCCTTACCCATGACACCCTGAGGCACTTCTTAAATACAGGAGAATGGACAGTTTTCAGAGAATTTGCAGTTAGCCAGAAATCTAACAAACTTCCTGGGAGTTCTTGCAGTAGAACCTCAGATACAGCGTCCCAAGTAACTTTGCCTTAAAACAATCAGAGACTTGAAAAAGAAAAGTAAACATTCAGTTATTACCATGGTATAACCATAAGCTACTTCTCTAAATGATAGAAGCAAGTAAAGTGAAAGGATGTTCATTTAACCATCACGTGAGACAGAGAAGGTTGGAGGGTGAGCTCCAGTGAGTGGATTTGTTTTTCACTTCTAAGGAGCAGCCATACCCAGTGAGGGAAGGGTGAACTAAGTCTATACCTTCCCAAGCCAATACAAATAACTGGTAGGCAGTATTCTGTCCCAAATTTCAGATGAACCACCAAAAATCCCAATCAAAGACCTTCAGAAACCTAAAGGTGAGAGGCTAGAACTCTACAGTCAGAACCAAGCTTTTTCCATCCAGGCAGGTTCACAAATCAGGGCGATGGACCTCGGAAGAGGGGCTGTCTACTTCTCCTGCCCATACAACCCTTCTTTAAGAGTCCCTGAGGCAGGTAGGGAGAAGGACCTGCTAGAGATTCCTGTAGCTCTCTGATCCCATCCTTTGGGGAGTTGGGCAGTCTGAGATCCAAGCTGTGTCAGACTCCTGAGACCCTCCCTCTGTAGAGATCTTGCACAGTCCCACCTTGCTGTGCTTTGGCAGGAATCCCAGTCATGTCCAGGTATCCATTTCCTAATAAAATTTACTCATAGGCCACCTCATGGCTGCTGTCTTTCTGTGAGTCAGTCTGCCAAAACCCCCTGCATTGTGTGGTATCTTCCCTAACTGTACCACTCTTCCAAACTCCCTTCTCTAAATGGCTAACTAGCTTTTAGTGTGCTAAATCCCTTTCAGGATTAAGCCTGCCAGCTAAGGGAATATCCCAGCCTCCTGGCAAAGGGCAAATTCCACTAAGAAACTTGCCCTTTCCATCTCTATTTCACTTTTTTTTCTTTCCACTCTATTTCATACTGTATCCCACCATTTTGTCTGCAACCTCTTCCCTAAAGAAATCCACCTTTTGGCAAAGACAATGATCACCACACTTCTTCACATGGATCAATCCCTGCAGTTGGGGTCTGTCATCATCTAGTGTTACATCAACCACATCATGTGGGTCCTCAGACCTCATCACTGGGTGCCCTCCCAACATCCCACTCCGCTCTCTGTGCCCAACATCCTGTTCCTTTCTGTGCCCAACATCATAACCCACATGAAACTACTTACCATATTATAATAGCTTCAAATAACTTATTCAGCAACCTCACAAATTTCCTAAGTGGTAGAACATAATCTATCATAAAGATAAGCAGGAAGCTCAGGTGATTTACAGCTGGGTTTCTTTCTTTCCCTCCCCCCCCCTGGAAAATTGGAGTTGTGACTTGCCTAGGGTCACAGGGCTAGAAAATATTGTATCTGAGGGCAGATTTGAACTCAGGACCTCCTCTCTTCAGGGCTGGTGCTGTAGTCACTGTGCCACCTAGCTGCCCCAGAGCTTACATTTTTGGGGTTAAGGTGCCCTTTGTTATTCTTTGATGGTCTTGTGAGTTTCAATTTTTAAATTTAAGTTTTATTTCTGGGGCAGCTAAGTGGCGCAGTGAATAGAGCACCATCCTTGAATTCAGGAGGACCAGAGTTCAAATCTGGTCTCAGACACTTAACACTTCCTAGCTGTGTGACCCTGGGCAAGTCACTTAAACCCAAATGCCTCAGAAAAGAAAAAAAGAGTATATTCAAGTCTCAGGCCACCATCCCTGATTACAAAAGTCAAGCTCTGCCTCCAAGGAGCTTATATTCTTTTGGGGGAAGATGAACTTCACCCTTGATTATTTCCTGATGTACTTGTGGGTTTCAGGTTATTAATTTAAGTTTCATTTCTCCAATTTAATTCTCAGAACTTTGGAAATCTGTTAGGTTCTTTCTAAGTGCTGATGAGATAATGAGATATTAGGTTCTTACTAAGTGCTAAGTCAGTACTTAACAATTCTCTAGTTCTGGTCTTTACTGGGAGTTTAACCCCTTTGAACTCCTGGGGAGGAGCTTGCATGTTTAGGAGGAGCAAGTTCATTGGTTGAAGTAATTTTTCCCAGAAGCCCTTGCATTATCCCACGCCCATTCTCTGGGAGGATAAAAGAGGGTGGAACTTGAGAGAAAGGGAGTCTTGTATGGGCCAGACTTGAGGCAGCTCTCCGGAGGAAGAAGAAGTCACTACTCTGGACCAGAGTTGGCGGCAACTGTCTGGAGACAAGGGCTCTCCACAGGAAGAAGAATCTGTCCAAGAGATTTGAGTTGACACAGCAGATCTCCTCCGAGAGAGCGATCGGCAGTCTCTGGAGACGACAGCACATTACAACATTTCAACCTTATCTTGGTACAGGATGTTAAATGTGGGTCAATGCTTAGTTTCTGCCATACTAATTTCCAATTTTCACATCATTTTTTGTCAGATAGTGAGTTCTTATCCCAGAACCTGGGGCTTTTGGGTTATCATACAAATTCTACTAAACATTGCTCATTGTGCCTTATAAAACTAACCTGGTCCACTGATCAACTATATTTTTTCTTAGCCAGTACCAAATGGTTTTGATGATTGCTGCTTTATAATATAGTTTTAGATCTGGTATAGCTAGGCCACCTTTGTTTACTTTTTTTTTTTTTGCATTAATTTCCTTGAAATTCTTGACCTTTTGGTCTTCCAGATACATTTTGTTATTATTTTTTTCTAACTCTATAAAGTAATTTCTTGGCAGTTTGATTCATATGACACTGAATAAGTAGATTAGTTTAGGTAGAATTGTCATTGTTATTCTATTACTTCAACCTACTGATAAACACTTAATATTTTCCCAATTGTTCAGCTCTAAGTTTATTTGGTTGAAGTGTTTTATCATCGTGTTCATATACTGAACTATATTTTGTAAGTATTGATTAACTTCATCTTTTTGCTTTCCCATGGACTCTTAAACAGCTCCAGAATCACAATTCAAAACTGTTGGTTCTGCTGAGTCAACTCAAATCTCTCAGACAGATTTTTCTTCCTGTGGAGAGCCCTTGTCTCCAGACAGTTGCCGCCAATTGTAATGTTCTGATCATCTCTCAGTTGTAATCCTTTTCTGGGAGGAGGTTTCTTTTCTGTATAATCTTTTCCTCTATGAGCAGGTTTCTTGGGAGGCTTCTGGAGCCTCCAGCCAGCCTCTTCTTCTTCCTGAATCCTGGCTCTGAATCTCCTCCAGCTCTTGTCCTTTTCCAGTCCAGACTGCTCTCCAAGCTCAATGTTGCCTCTTTTTATCCTCCCAGAGAATGGGCGTGGGATAATGCAAGGGCTTCTGGGAAGAAGTACTCCAACCAATGAGCTTGCTCCTCCTAGAATTCCTAAGGTGTAAACTCCCTTTAAAGGCCCGAACCAAAAGTCTGAGCAAGAGAACTGTCAAGTCAACCTGAATTCTCACCTTGTCACTATCCAAGACAACCTGAGTTCTAACCTAGTAATCCTAACAGCCAACTCTGGTCCAGAGTAGTGACTTCTTCTTCCTCCAGAGAGCTGCCTCAAGTCTGGCCATACAAGACTCCCTTTCTCTCAAGTGCAGCCCTCTTTTATTCTCCCAGAGAATGGGCATGGGATAACACAAGGGCTTCTGGGGAAAATTACTTCAACCAATGAACTTGCTCCTCCTAAGCATGCAAGCTCCTCCCCAGGAGTTCACAAGTAAAACTCCCAGTAAAGGCCAGAACTAGAGAATTGTTAAGTTCCGACTTAGTGCTTAGTAAGAACCTAATATCTCATTATCTCATTAGCACTTAGTAAGAATCTAATAGAAATCAAATAAATATCCATCCATTTCTCACAAGGAATGAAAGGATGTTTTAATTATTTGTACCTTTTTACATTTGTGTGCAGTCTCTCTTTATGCTACTGCTTAATTTTTGTAGAAGTTCCATATGTTGCAAAGAAACGTGCATATTCCTGTTGTCCCATTTAGAAGATGGCTATAAGTCCTTTACCTCCAGTTTCTTTAAAGATTTGCTCATCTCTTCTGCTTTCATCTCATTCCTCATTTCTTCATTCCCCCTTTTTCCTTTTCCTTCTCTTGAAGATTGCCCTTCATCTCTTGCCATTCAACTAGTCATCTTCATTAGTTGTTTTTTTTATTTCATCCATTTTTCTTCCCCTTTCCAATGAGGGTTTCTCTCCTCTTCCCTTTCTGTTTAGCCTAGATTTTCCTTCTCTGATTTTGCCTTTCTCTTTTCCCTGTAAACTTCCTACAGTGAAAGCCCCCAAGGTGACCCTTCAGAGCTCTGCCCTGTAGGTTCTTTCTGCCATTGCTTACAAGCCATTCCCACAGATTACCCCTTTCAGAATCATGGATCACTGCAGAGAACACTGCTCCACTGCCTCCTGAGACTGACCCTCTCTTGTTCTCCTTTCCAAAGGGACTAGCTGAAGTTTCTCAAAAAGTCAATGAGACTAGACCTAAGTCACATAATCCCTATTCCCAGAGGTCTGCAGAGCCAGAAGATCGGGCCTTGAGCCACAGGTTGCAGGAAGTTACATCATCTCTTTGCCTAGAAAACTCTAAGGGTCAGACCCTAAGTGAGTTACAGGAAGAGTTTTAGGACCCTGGTAATCACTGACCAACAGCTAAGTGTCAGGAATGTATGTAGGACTATTCTAAGGCCAGGAGACTTTGAAATCATTGACAAGTTGTCAGCACAATCACACTCTAAGGTCAGAGTGATCCTGAGAGATACCATAGACACCAGGAACACTCGAAATGAAAGAGCCTTCCCTAAGCATCTTCCCTAAGTCAAAGGAAGAAATAATATTCTATTCCTAGTTCAGAAGACTTTTACAATCATTGTAAGATTGTTGGAACAATAGCACTCTATTTAGTCAGGGGGACTTTGGGGTCACTGATTCTAAAGCCAGAAAACTTGAATCCTTGATAGATTGTTAGAACAGAAACATTGTAAGGTCAGGGAACCTTGAAAGTATTGCTGTATTTCCACTAGGAAATTTAGGGTTTAGGGGTACTCTCTTTGTGCTTGGTAACTGTGAGTTCCTCTGAGGAGCTTCTATTTCATATGCTCTCCAAGCTCTTTCATTTCGAGTGTTCCTGGTGTCTATGGTATCCCTTCATTTTGCCTGTAACCTTTTCCCCTAAATACATCTACCTCTTGTCAAAGAGTGTGGCCAGAGTGAAGTCTTCACGTAACCAAATCCTAACTTTGGGTGCCTGCCATCATTTGGTGACAAACCTCACACCACAGATCACAGCAACAGAAAAGGAAAAAATGAGATGGAAAACCATCAGAAACTATGTGCAGCCAAACACAGGCTGTCCATGTACCAGGCTGGAAATACAGACAAGCCTTGCCAAGTAGAAGGATGTTCTCAGATCTGTCCGTCCTTCCCAATATCTCGTCAGTCTGGTGGTTTTTAACTCAACCTCATGATGCTTGTTCTCCCATGATGATAGATTTCTCAGCATCCCTTTAAAACATTTGTTTCTCATAAAGAATCTGCCAATATTGTCCTCATGAAATGGTTTTAATGAGTGAAGGAAACCTCTTTTCTAGTTACTATAGCTTTTCTCTAATAAAATATTGTAATTAAGGAATATATGTTTTAAACAAATGAAAGTAATTACAAATAATTATAAATGTGAGCTGTTTTGCCCATGACATCATACCCAGAGTGACCTCAGGCCTTCAATATAGCAACAGGTAATTCTACTGGACTTCACTGGAAATTGCCTCCTACCACTTAGTGCAGTCCAGAACCTGATGAGTATTTCTTCAAAATCCTTATTTTTCAGCAGATAAAACTTTATTCCAGCTTCTCAGAAAACAAAATACATCTTTTCTCTAATCTTGTTCTCTTTGAAATGAATACATAGAACTTTTTTCTTCCCAGAGTATGCTATACTTGCCAGCTTCTCACAAATTCTTTGCAGAATGTTCTTTAGAATATATCACTGGAATCAGTTCTGCTAAGGAAGAAATTTCCCATCATCCTCTTTTTCTCTCTAGATCCATCTACCTCACAGATAAAACATAAACCTTCTTTTTGATCCCACAAGGAGATGCATTCCCCACTGAAACATTTCTCAGATTTTTTCCAACTGATCCTATAAAATGTTTTTTCTCAAAATTCACTGAGACTCTTATTGACTGTGGTTCCAGGAGCTGACTTTGACACTCAAAAACGGTATAACCTTTGAGCAAATCCCCTCTCTTTGCTTCAGTTTCCTTCTGGAAATTGAGGAAGGTTGGATTCTTGAATTCTGAAGGGATTTTCAGCTCTACATCTCAGGATTTTTGTTGGTTCAGGAGTTGGTGACATTCAAGAATGTGGCTGTGGACTTTACCCAGGAGGAGTGGGACCTCTTGGACAATCCTCAGAAGGACTTGTACAAGGAAACCATGTTGGAGAATGCCTGGAACCTGCTCTCCCTGGATAAGGCCATTTCCCTTGCTAACTCTAAATCTGCAATCAAAGGGAATATCTTTGGGTCCAGGATTTCAGTGGAGGGTGGAAGGTGCCAGTTAGAATGGGGAAAGAGCTGGTTTCTTGTGTCCAAGAGACAGGATCCTCCTGTATAACCCATCCTGCATTGTATGATAGAAGACTGAGGGTGTTCTTTGGTGCTCCTGAAGCTGTCTCTTACCAGTTTTAGACAGCTTCAAGTCAAAGATCAAATCAGTGTAGAAGAATCTCAAACATGGAGGTCATTTTTTCCAACCTCTACTTGAACACAAATTTAGTTCCAAAGCTTTGAAAATTGCTCAAGCAGGTTTTCCTTACAACTCATTCCTCTTTGGGATGGTTCTACCATTTGGAATATTCTTCTTTTTAATGAGCATTAATTTGTATCCCAAAGTTCTTGTTGTCCCTAGAATAGGAAGTTTGTCCTTGATCTGCCTTCCCATTGCCCTCAAATCCCATGATAAATGTTGGGAAAAGAATGGAAGGGAATAAGCATTTCTTTTCAACTACTATTTCCAACTGTTGTGCCATATGTTTTCTTTACAATATATTACCAACAATATTATATAAGAACAACTTCCAGCAAATGAGCTATTTTGACTATTCCAAGTACCCAAAATATGGATAAAGGAAGAAATAATGAAAGATGCTATTGGCATCCAGACAAAGAACTAATAAATAGAAATTTGTTATAGTAGAATTTTACACATCTTTGTTTATATGTGTGTACACACACATGAATATGTATGCACAGATGTATTTGTGTGTATGTGGATATGTGTGTCTATGTATGCATGTTTCTATGTAATGGCAGTCATCTCTAGAATGGAGGCAGGCAAAGTGAAGGAAAAAAATCTACTCGATAATTTGGTCATCTGTGTGAAAACAATAGAAAATTGTACATTGTAGATTTGCAGTCTCATGTTCAATCATCTTTTTATTGTACTAGCTTATAGAAATGCTTGTTTGTAAGTTAAAGATAGTTAATGTCATATTAATGTTCCAAGTTATGTGAGACTGCTATCCCCATTTAAGAGGTGAGGAAACTAAATCAAACAGATTTTATTTGACAAGAGGTATACAATTAGTAACTGTCAGAGGCTTAATTTAAACTCAGGTACATCTAACTATACCCATGTCTATCTCTACTGCACTAGCAGCTGTCCTTTATTTCCAGATAACTTCCAGATAATGGAAACTGTGAGATGAGTCTGTCCTTCTATGAAGAAGTGTAGCAAGCCTGAGGTCCCTACTGAGCGTCATAAACTCTGGTGCCTGGAAATGAACACAATATTTCAGATGTGGTCTGACCAATGCAGGCAAGGTTCAACTGGATTATTACTTCTATGTTCAATGAGTGATTATCAGGAATTTCTCATTTCTCTTCTTTGACAATTTGACTTGTCTGCACAATGATTGTGTGTGTGTCTGAGGCAGAATACAATTTATACTTTAGTATCTTTGGAGGAGGGGAAAGTGGGATGGCATAAATTAGCCCCATATTTACCTACTATTATCAATTTTTGCAGAATAAAAACTGATTGATTATTGTTCCTTTCAAGATAAAAGCACCAAAATTCCCTTAAAAGTATAATTGGCCAAAAGGAAAAGAATTTTTAAAAAAAAATTAACAGAAGAAAATAGATCCAGGAGATATCATTTAACAATTATTATACTACCTGAAAACTATTATCCACAAAAAAAAAAAAAACCTAGACTCCATCCTTCAAGGAATCATCAAGGAAAACTACCCTGATATCCTAGAACCAATTGAGCATTCCTCTCAGTTAAATGCACAATTTCATTTTTCCTTTCAGTCATTTTTGAAAATTCTAAGACAAGTTTAAAAGTGCAATGCTCTCATAAAATGCTTTCACGCAAAAGAAATTGCTATCTCAGGACCACCTGCAAGTCATTTCATATTAAGAAAATTGATTGTGTTCTAAACTATTATCTATCCTGATTCAATTCTAAGCCATCTTATAGAATTTCTACCAGCCAGGATGATACCATTCCTAGATATATTGTCTCTAGGTGTTTTTGTACAATTAGAGCAGATTTGTTTCTATCATTATTTATTTCTCCAAGGTCCAGGGAGAAAGTATCAATATATTCAAGAGGAAAAGAAGGATTGTTACCAATTCACATTTCAGATTTTCAATTGCATTGTTCCTAACCCATGATGCTAACAGTCCTTAGCCATTTATATTGTTTACCCCCATGTATGGACTACAGTTCTTTGTTCTAGGCTTTAAAATGGGGAGGGGGGAGACAGATTGCCTTTCATTATCCATGTCTTTAAGCTCAATAGAATAAGTCAGTGGCCCTCTTTATCAGTAAATTCATTCTTATCTAATAGACTACTAATGTTCAAAGATTTGTACCTCAGTTGATTTGTTTTTACCTGTGACAAGTAAGCTTAGTAATCTTTACACAAGCCATGCAATCTCTCCTGAAGGAAAGTTTTTGCCTATACAATGTAGGCATAATAATCATGGTCATCAAATTGGTACTGTTCTGGTTAATTTTCTGGAGGCCTTGGGACCAGCCTTCATTTCAGCAGAATAATCACTATGAAAAATGGTGAACCGGGGCAGCTAGGTAGCACAGTGGATAGAGTACCAGCCCTGAATTCAGGAGGACCCAAGTTCAAATCTAGTCTCAGACACTTAACACTTCCTAGCTGTGTGACCCTGGGCAAGTCACTTAACCCCAGCCTCAGAAAAAGAAATAAAAATAAAAATAAAATAATAAAGGTGTGAACTAAAGGTGTGAACTCTGGGCTAGAGAATTGTTTAGATAACTTGAGTTATCACCTTGTAATCCTAACATCTCCCCCTTTCTTTTGATTTAGAACATAGGGTGGTCATGACCTTGAAACATAAATCCTAACATTCAAACCTTTAAAGGAGTTTATACCTTTAAAGGAGTTCACTCTTTGGTCCACACATTAGACTCACACCTTTAGAGAGCATATAAAAGCCCTCTCTCTGGGAGGAGGAGTCAAGATTTCATTCCAACTTGGATGTTCATGCTAGCAGGAGACACTGGGACAGGAGCTCAAGGGAACCAAAGAGAGAGAGAGAGGCCTCTAAGAAAGCTAGTCGAGTCCCAAGTGAAGGAGACAAGACTTAAAGGAGAAAATAAAGGATATGGAGATAAGCTTTGGAAAGAGACAGTAAAGGACTTTAACTCCTGGCTGCATTTTGGGATTATTGAACTGAACTGAAAGGAAGGCTGCCTCCAGAAGCTCTCTAAGAATCCTGCTCCCACACCCAATACCAATTTGTGCCACAAATACCAAAATGTTTCCTTTACTTTAAAACAAAAATTACCCAAAACCAAGTTGAGCACAGGTACCCAATATTTCCTTTATTTTTAAAAACAAAATTACTGAAAATCAAGTGGTGCCACAGGCAACCAAATGTATCCCTTACCTCTAAACAAAAGTAACCAAAACCAAGTTGTGCACAGGTACCCAAAAGTATCCGTTTCTTTTGAACAAAATTACCCATTACCAAGTAGTGCCACAAACAACCAAATGTTTTTAAACAAAAGTTATCAATAACCAAGTTTTGCCAGAAGCACCAAAAAGTATCCTTCACTTTCAAAAAAACTACTCAAAACCAAGTTGTATCACAGACATTCAAATATTTCCCTAGCTATTAAACAAAAATTAACCAAAACCAAATTATCCCAAGCAACCAAACGTATCCCTTGTTTTTAAACAAAAGTGACACAAACCAAGTTGTGCCACAGGCAATCAAATGTATCCCTTCCTCTTAAACAAAAGTAACCAAAACCTAATTGTGCCACAGGCAAACAAATTTATCTCTTACTTTTTCATAAAACTGAACAAAACCAAGTTTTGCCAGAGGCCTCAAAATGTATCTTTTGTTTTAAACCAAATTGCCCAAAACAAAGTTGTACCACTGGCACTCAAGTGTATCTTTTGCTTTTAAACAAAAGTTATAAGAAATCAAATTTTGCCAGAAGCAACAAAAAGCATCCTTCACTTTTAAACAAAATTACCCAAAAGCAAGTAGTATCACAGACAGCCAAATATTTCCCTAGCTTTTAAACAAAAATTAACCAAAACTAAGTTTGCCCCAGGCCTCCAAATGTATCCCTTGTTTAAAAAAAAATTACCCAAAACCAAGTTGTACCAAAGGCTCTCAAATATTTCTCTAGCCGGTAAACAAAAATTAACCAAAACCAAGTGTATCCCTTGCTTTTCAAAAAAATTACCCAAGCCAAATTGTGCCAAGGCACCCACATATATCCCTTGCTTTAAAACCAAATTAACCAAAACCAAATTGGGACACAAACAACCAAATATATCCTTTACTTTTAAACAAAAATTACCCAAAACCAAGTTGTGCACAGGTACCCAAATATTTCCTTTGCTTTTGAACAAAATTATCCAATACCAAGAAGTGTCACAGGCAACCAAATGTATCTCTTGCTTTTAAACAAAATTTGCCAAGTTTTGCCAGAAGCACCAAAAAGTATCCTTACTTTAAAAAAAACTACTCAAAGCCAAGATGTACCACAGATATTCAAATATTTCCCTAGCTGTTAAACAAAAATTAACCAAAACCAAGTTGGGCCATAGACATCCAAATATATTCTTTGGTTTTAAAACAAAGTAATCCAAACCAAGTTGTGGCAAAGGCACTCAAATGTACCTTTAGCTTTTAAACAAAATTACCCAAAACCAAGCTGCACCACAAGCACCCAAATGTATATGTTGGTTTAAAAAAAAAAAACCCAAAACCAAGTTGTGCTACAGGCACCTAAATATATCCCAGGCTTTAAAAAAAATTACCCAAAATCAACTTGTGCCACTCGCACCCAAATATATCCCTAACCCAAACCAAATTGGGACCCAGGCACTGAAATGAATCCTTTGCTTTTAAACAAAAATCACTCAAAACCAAGTTTTGCACAGACACACAAATATATCATTAGTTTAAACCAAATTACCTAAAATCAAGTTTTACCACAGGACAACAAATGAATCCATTACTTGTAAAGAAAATTACCCAAAATCAAGTTGTGGGACAGGCAACCAAATATATCCCTTTCTTTTAAACAACCTTAACCAAAACCAAGTTGCGCCACAGGCAACCAAAAGTATCCCTTGCTTTTAAACAAAATTAAGCAAAACCAAGTTGTGCCACAGGCACCAAAGTGCATCCTTAGCATTCAAACAAAAATTATCTAAAACCAACTTTTAACACAGGCCACCAAATGTATCCTTTACTTTTAAACAAAAATTACCCTCAACCAAGTTTGGCACAGGTACCCAAGCACAAAATTACTGAAAACCAAGTTGTGCCACAGCCACCCAAATGTATCTTTTGTTTTAAAACAAATTACCCAAAACAAAGTTGTGCCACAGCCACACAAATATACATTTTGCTCTTAAACAAAAATTATCAAGAACCAAGTGGTGCTAGAAGCAACAAAAATATTTTTTTTTACTTCTAAATAAAATTACCCAAAACCAAGTTCTGCCACAGACACATAAATGTATCCTTTGCTTTTAAACAAAAATGCACAATTCCATTTTGTGCCACAGGTACCAAAATGTATCCTTGGCTTTTAAACAAAAATTACCTAATTCAAGTTCAGCACAGGTTCCCAAATATTTCCTTTGCTTTTAAAAACAAAATTACTGAAAACCAATTTGTGCCACAGGCAACCAAATGTATCCCTTACTTTTAAACAAAAGTAAGCAAAACCAAGTTGTGCCACAGGCAACCAAAATGTATTCCTTTTTTTTCAACAAAAGTAATCAAAATCAACTTGTGCTACAGGCACCAAAAAGTATCCTTAGCTTTAAAACAAAATTATCTAAAATTAACACTTGGCACAGGTCACCAAATGTGTCCTTTACTTTTTTAAAAAATAGTTTTTATTTAGCAGATATATGCATGGGTAATTTTACAACATTGACAATTACCAAACCTTTTGTTCTAATTTTTCCCCTCCTTCCCCCCACCCCAGATGGCAGGTTGACCAACACATGTTCAATACATTAGAGTATAAATTAAATACAATAGATGTATACATGACCAAACAGTTGTTTTGCTGAACAAAAAGAATTGGACTTTAAATAGTGTACAATTAGCCTGTGAAGGAAATCCAAAATGAAGGCAGATAAAATTAGAGGGATTGGAAATTCTATGTAGTGATTCATAATCATCTCTTAGAGTTCTTTTGCTGGGTGTAGCTGGTTCACTTCATTACTGCTCTATTAGAACTAATTTGGTTCATCTCATTGTTGAAGATAGCCACATCCATCAGAATTGATCAACATATAGTATTGTTGTTAAAGTATACAACGATTTCCTGGTCCTGCTCATTTCACTCAGCATCAGTTCATGTAAGTCTCTCCAGGCCTTTCTGAAATCATCCTGTAGATCATTTCTTACAGAACAATAATATTGCATAATATTTATATACCACAATTGATTCAGCCAATCTCCAATTGATGGGCATCCACATAGTTTCCAGTTTCTGGCTACCACAAAGAGAGCTGCCACAAACTTTCTTGCACATACAAGTCTCCTTCCCTTCTTAAAGATCTCTTTGGGACACAAACCCAGTAGCAATACTGCTGGGTCAGAGGGTATGCACAGTTTGATAACTTTTTGAGCATAGTTCCAAATTGCTCTCCAGAATGACTGCATGTATTCACAGTTCCACCAACAATGTATCAGTGTCCCTCCGTTTTCCCACATCCCCTCCAACATTCTGCATTACCTTTCCCTGTCATTCTAGCCAATCTGACAGGTGTGTAGTGGTATCTCAGAGTTGTCTTAATTTGCATTTCTCTGATTAATAATGATTTGGAACATCTTTTCATAAGACTAGAAATAGTTTCAATTTCTTTATCTGAGAATTCTGTTCATATCCTTTGACCATTTATCAATTGGAGATTGGCTTAATTTCTTATAAATTAGAGTCAATTCTCTATATATTTTGGAAATGAGGCCTTTATCTGAACCTTTAACTATAAAAAATGTTTTCCCAGTTTATTGTTTCCCTTCTAATCTTATCTGCATTACTTTTGTTTGTACAAAAATTTTCAATTTGATATAATCAAAGTTTTCTACTTTGTGATCAATAATGACCTCTAGTTCTTCTTTGGACATAAATTCATTCCCCTTCCACAGGTCTGAAAGTTAAACTATCCTATGTTCCTCATTTATTTATAATCTCATTCTTTATTCCCAGGTCATGAACCCATTTTGACCTGACGTTGGTGTATGGCATTAAGTGTGGGTCAATGCCTAGTTTCTGCCATACTAATTTCCAATTTTCCCAGCAATTTTTGTCAAACATTGAGTTCTTATCCCAAAGGCTGGGGTCCTTGGGTTTGTCAAACACTAGGTTATTAGAGTTATTGATTATTTTGTCCTTTGGACCTAACCTATTCCATTGATCAACTAGTCTATTTCTAGCCAATACAAAAAGTTTTTGGTAACCGCTGCTTTATAATATAATTTTAGATCTGGTACAGCTAGCCCACCTTCATTTGATTTTTTTTTTCATTAATTCCCTTGAAATTCTTGGCTTTTTGTTTTTCCATATGAACTTTGTTGTTATTTTTTCTAGGTCACTGAAATAGTTTATTGGGAGTCTGATTGGTATTGCACTAAATAAATAGATTAGTTTAGGTAGTATTTTCATCTTTATTATATTTGCTAGCCCTATCCAAGAGCATTTAATAGTTTTCCAATTGGTTAGATCAGACTTAATTTGTGTGGAAAGTGTTTTGTAGTTTTGCTCATATAGTTTCTGATTTTCCCTCGGCAGATAGATTCCTAAATATTTTATACTATCGGTAGTTACTTTAAATGGAATTTCTCTCTGTAACTCTAACTGTTGGATTTTGTTAGTGACATATAAGAATGCTGATGATTTATGTGGGTTTATTTTGTATCCTGCAACTTTGATAATGGTGTGGATTATTTCTAATTGCTTTTTAGTTGAATCTTTGGGGTTCTCTATATATACCATCATATCATCAGCAAAGAGTGATAATTTGGTTTCCTCATTACCTACTCTAATTCCTTTAATCTCTTTCTCCACTCTTATTGCCAAAGCTAGTATTTCTAATACAATATTGAATAGTAATGGTGATAGTGGATATCCTTGTTTCACCCCTGATCTTAATGAGAATGGTTGCAATCTTTCCCCATTACATATGATTTATATTGATGGTTTTAAATAGTTGCTACTGATTATTTTTCCCCCCTGAGGCTGGGGTTAAGTGACTTGCCCAGGGTTACATAGCTAGGAAGTATTAAGCGTCTGAGACCATATTTGAACTCGTGTCCTCCTGAATTCAGGGCTGGTACTCTATCTACCTTGCCACCAGCTGCCCCCGCTACTGACTATTTTGAGGAACAGTCCATTTATTCCTATACTCTCTAGTGTTTTTTAATAGGAATGGATGTTGGATTTTATCAAATGCTTTTTCTGCATCTATTGAGATGATCATATGATTTTTGTTAATTTGATTATTAATATGGCTAATTATACTGATAGTTTTCCTAATATTGAGCATTCCTGGTATAAATCCTACTTGATCATGATGTATTATCCTGGGGATAATTTTCTGTAGTCTTTTTGCTAATATCTCATTTAAGATTTTAGCATCAATATTCATTAAGGAGATTGGTCTATAGTTTTCTTTCTCCATTTTCAACTTACCATGTTTGGGTATCAGTACCATGTCTGTGTCACAAAAGGAATTTGGTAGGACTCCTTCGTTCCCTATTTTTTCAAATAGTTTATATAACATTGGAGTTAATTGTTCTTTGAATGTTTAGTAGAATTTACCTGTGAATCCATCTAGTCCTGGAGATTTTTTCTTAGGGAGTTGATTAATAGCTATTTCTTTTCTGAAATGGGACTAGTTAAGCAATTTACTTCCTCCTCTGTTAATCTGGAAAGCCTATATTTTTTGAGGTAGTCCTCCATTTCACTTCGGTTATCAAATTTATTGGCATAAAGTTGGGCAAAGTAACTCCTTATTATTTTTCTAATTTCCTCCTCATTGGTGGACAGTTCCCCGTTTTCATTTTTAAGACTAACAATTTGATTTTCCTCTCTCCTTTTTCTAATCAGATTTACCAAAGGTTTATCTATTTTATTGTTTTTTTCATAAAACCAATTCTTAGTTTTATTTATTAGTTCAATAATATTTTTACTTTCAATATTATTAATTTCTCCTTTTAATTTTAGAATTTCAAGTTTAGTATTTGATTGGGGGGTTTTAATTTGGTCTTTTTCTAGTTTTTTAAGTTGCAAGCCCAATTCATTGATCTTTTCTTTCTCTATTTTCTTCAAGTAAGCCTCCAAAGATATAAAATTTCCCCTTATTATCACTTTAGCTGCATCCTACAAATTTTGGTATGATGTCTCATCATTGTCATTATCTTGAGTGAAATTATTAATTGTGTCTATAATTTGCTGTTTCACCCAATCATTCTTTAAGATGAGATTATTTAGTTTCCAATTACTTTTTGATCTATTTACCCCTAACTTTTTGTTGAAGGTAGTTTTTATTGCATCGTGATCTGAAAAGAAAGCCTTTACTATTTCTGCCTTCCTGCATTTAATTTTCAGATCTTTATGTCCTAATATATGGTCAATTTTTGTATCACTTCCATGAACTGCTGAGAAGAAAGTATACTCCTTTCTCTCACCATTCAATTTTCTCCAAAAATCTATCATACCTAATTTTCCTAATACTCGATTTACCTCTTTAATTTCTTTCTTATTTGTATTATGGTTTGATTTATCTAATTCTGAGAGTGCAATGGTGAGATCTCCCACTATTATAGTTTTGTTGATCATTTCTTCTTGCAACTCTCTTAACTTTTCCTTTAGGAAGTTAGATACTATACCACTTGCTGCATATATATTTAGTATTGAAATTGCTTCATTATCTATGCTACCCTTTAGCAAGATATAGTTTCCTTCCTTATCTCTTTTGATTAGATCAATTTTTGCTTTTGCTTAATCTGAGATAAGGTGTATCCTTTACTTTTAAATAAAAATTACCCCAAACCAAGTTGTGCACACGCACCCAAATGGATACTTTGTTTTGAACAAAATTACCCAATACCAAATAGTGCCATAGGCAACCATATGTATTCCTTGCTTTTAAACAAAAGTAACCAAAACCAAATTGTGCCACAGGCACCCAAATATGTTTTTTGTTTAAACCAAATAAGCAAAAACATAGTTGCACCACAGGCACACAAGTGTATTTTTTGCTTTTAAACAAAAGTTATCAAAAACCATGTTTTGCCAGAAGCACCAAAAAGTATCCTTCACTTTTAAACAAAATTACCCAAAATCAAGTTGTACCATAGATATTCAAATATTTCCCTTGCTGTTAAACAAAAAGTAACCTAATGAAGTTTGCCCCAGGCCACCAAATGGATCCCTTGCTTTTAAAAAAAATTACCCAAAACCAACTTGTCCCAACTGGCACCCAAATATATCCCATGCTTTAAAACCAAATTAACCAAAACCAAATGAGGACACAGGCAACCAAATGTATCCTTTGCTTTTAAGCAAAAGTAACCAAAACTAAGTCATACCACAGGGACTCAAATATTTCCTATCTGTGAAGCAAAAATTAGCCAAAACCAAGTTGGCCCCAGGCCACCAAATTTATCCCTTGCTTTTAAACAAAAGTAAGGAAAACCACATTGTGCTACAGGCAACCAAAATGTATCCCTTGCTTTTTTTGCCATGTGCCAATAAATGTATCTTTTGCTTTTAAACAAAAATTATCCAAAGCCAAGTTGTACACAGGTACCTAAATGGATCCTTTGCTGATGATCAAAATTATTCAATACCACATAGTGCCACAGGCAACCAAATATATCCCTTGCTTTTAAACAAAAGTAAACAAAACCAAGTTGCACCACTGGCACCAAAATATATCATTAACATTAAAACAAAAATTACTTAAAACCAACTTTTGCCACAGGCCACCAAATGTATCCTATTTTTTAAAACAAAATTACCCAATACCAATTTGTGCCACAAATACCAAAATGTATCCTTTGCTTTTAAACAAAAATTACCCAATACCAAGTAGTGCCACAGGAAACAAAATGTATCCATTACTTTTATATGTTTTTTTTAAATATTTATCCATTACTTTTAAACAAAAGTAACCAAAACCTAGTTGTACCACAAGCACTCAAATATTTCCCTAGTTGTTAAACAAATATTAACCAAAAACCAACTTGAAAATATATCCTTTACTTTAAAAAAAATTACCCAAAACCAACTTGTGCACAGATATCCAACTGTATCGTTGCATTTAAACCAAAGTAACCAAAATCAAGTTGTGCCACAGGCAGCCAATGTATCTTTTGTTTTAAACCAAATTACCCAAACAAAATTAACTAAAACTAAATTGCCCCAGGCAACCAAATGTATCCGTTGTTTTTTTAAAAAACTAAACAAAACCAAGTTGTGCCAGAGGTACCAAAATGTATCTTTTATATTAAACCAAATTGCCCAAAACAATGTTGTACCACAAGCACTTAAGTGTATCTTTTGCTTTTAAAGGAAAAGTTATCAAAAACCAAGTATTGCCAGAAGCAACAAAAAGTATCCTTCACTTTTAAAGAAAATTACCCAAAACTAAGTTGTAACAGAGACAGTCAAATATAATGTGTTCTTCTCTAAAATATAATCGTTCTCTGGGTGCAGATTTCTTGGGGGGCTTCTGGAAGCAGCCTTAGTTTCAGTTCAGTTCAATAATCACCTCAAATGCAGCCAGGAACTAAAGTTCAAATCCTTTATTGTGTCCTTCAAAGTCTTTTCTCTTTTCCTGGGGCCTGCTTAGCTTTAGTAGAGGCCTATTTCTCTCCTTGGTTCCAAGAGCACCCTCTGAATCCAAAGCCTCCAGCCAGCACAAAGGTGGAAAATGGAATGAATCTGACTCTGCCTCCAAGAGTGGGATTGTGGGCTTTTCAGGATTCACATTTACAATGCCAGCAGCAAAAGAGACAGCCCCAGTGGTCACTGAATCCCTTATACAAGAATTTGCAATTATGGGTGTGCCACAAGCAATAAAAACAGACAATGGACCTGCATATACTTCTAAAATTTTGCAAGCTTTTGTACACAGTATAAGATTTTACATACCACTGGCATACCTTTTAATCCTCAAGGTCAGGCAATAGTAGAGAGAAGAAACAGATATTAATACACTCCTCCAAAAACAAAAGAAAGGGGGAGCCATGGGTAACACTAGAGAACTTCTAAATTTAGTTCTCTATACCATTAATTTTTTAATTTTTGACAAAGATGCACTGGCTCTGGCAGACAGGTTTTATAACCCACCGGAAGGGCAGTGTCCAGTGCGAGCAGCTCCACTGTCCTTAGATAATCACCAAGTCATGTGAAGAGACTCAGAAAGTGGTGAATGGAAGGGACCAGATAGGTTAACTGCTTGGGGAAGAGGGTTTGCTTGTATCTCTACAGATGAAGAAGGAATCAGATGGGTGCCAATGAGCCATATTCACCTTGTCCATCGGAGAGAGACGGAGCAGACCCTTGAAACAAAGTAGAAGACCCAAGAAACATCGGCTGGTTCCGTTGCTGACTCTGCCCACCATTGAAAGACCCTGGCAGTTATGGTGTTTGACTCATGGACATCAAAAATTGTTGGCCTTCAAAACCCTCAGGAATCATTGGATTCTCTGAGACATGATAAGACTATTGTAGGACTTGAAAGCCCTCAGGAATCATTGGATTTTCTGAGATATAATAAGACTATTGCAGGACTTCAAAACCTGTAGGAATCATTGGATTCCCAAATGTAAAGGGCTAGAACTGAGCAATGCACTTGGATAATGAAGCACATGAGACTAATTGCCAATTGGACAGTTCCCTATTAACTTGTTTGAAGGTTGACTCTCCCCAGCTGTTCTGTGCTGACTTGATTGGTGGGACAAAGAGAGGGAAGTGACTTGTGTGGGAGGAGTAGGAGGAGGACAAACTTGGGTCATGGAACTCATGCTCTCTCGCACTCATGACTTGGTGTTGGAGGGTGACGGTAAAAGATCAAGAATAAAGACATTTAGTGATCCTGACTCCGGCTGATTTCTGGGAAGATAGAGTTCCAGCACCAAACATATAAAAAGACTGTTGCAGGACTTCGAAAACTTGTGGGGATCATTGGATTCCCTGACACATGAAGCAATGGACAATAGATTGGTTTTAGACTATCTCTTGGCTGCTGAAAAAGGCATATATGTGACTGATGTTTACATACCTTCTTTCTAGGGCTTCTGGAAATCTTTTACAAGACCATGTTGATTTATATTGTTTGTTATATCACTACTTGCATGTATAATTCATGTTTGTTACACCTCATCGAGCCTGCACTGACTGTGGGGAGAGTCATCACTAATAGCCTGTGCATTATTGCTATGTGCTTGTGTAATACCTCCCATGCTAATGGGTTTGTCTCTAATAAGACCCTTCAGCCCAGAAACCCGCTAGCAATCCCCACTTCCCTTTGGTGCTTTTCATCTACCTTCCTGAGATGTCAGGGAGGGTATGATTATCTCCTTTTTAGTGTTTTCATCTCCCTTCCTGAGGAGTGGGGAGAGGGGTGTGATTGCCTGCTTTTTGGTGTTTTCACCTCCATTCCTGAGAAGTCAGGGAGGGTGTGATCATCTTTTTTGGGGTTCTCACCTCCCTGAGAAGTCAGGGATGGTGTGACTACCTATGTTCTAAAACAAAAGAAAGCGGGAGATGTAAAGGGCTAGAATTGAGCAGATGCACTTACTCTAGCACTTAAGGCTAATTACCCATTGGATAATTCTCTATTAATATATGCTTGGAGAATGACCCTCCCCAACTATTCTGTACTGGCTTGATCGGTGGGTGTGGACAAAGAAGGAGAAGAGAGAGATGAGAAGGTGGAGTAGGACAGGCAGGATCATTCTCTTAGAGGTGGTGAGAGAGGAAGGAGGGATGGAGATTGTTAGATCTAATCCCCTGATGGTGACCCCAAAAGACCAGGAATAAAGACTTTTGTTTATCATGACTCCCGCTAATTCTAAGATATCCAGGGTCTCAACAGTTCAGTATGATTGATTTAATCCTACAAGGAAATGTTTTGGGCCAGAACTTGAAACAAGGTACTGAGTGGGATTGAGGATACAATGGTTAATCTAGTTTAGTATTGATGTAATCCTACAACAAATAATGGGATGGAGAAAGCCATCTGCACCCAGAAAGGGGGCAATGAGGACTGAAGGGGGATAACAACATAGTATTTAAACTTTGTTGTTGTTTGCTTCCTTTTTTTCTTTTTCTTTTTTCCCCTTTTGACATCCCCTTGATGACACTGTATGGGATTTGGGGGCATAAATTTTCCTGAAAGCGCCTACAGGGATTAGGTAATGAGTTTATTTCTTCAAATCAGCAAACACTGAAGTGCCTGCTACATGCCAGTCTCTGGACTAAGCACCAGGAGCAAAAGGAAGTACAAAGAACACCTCCAGCTCTCATGGAGGTCACAGACTGGTGGGGCAGTCAATACATCAACAATGACAGAGAAAAGCACTATGGGCTCCACGTGGACTGGATAAATTGGAACTAAATCCAGTGATTCAGTAAATCACTAATTAGGATAATAATTGTTAGGATTTCTAGGTGTTAACTCAGTTGTCTAATTTAGCCTGGTATTTAACAATTCTCTAGCTCAGAGTGCACACCTTTAGTTCCAACCTTTAGAGGAGTTTACACCTTTAAAGAAGCAAGTTCATTGGTTGAAGGAGTTCCCACAAACCTCTGGGAATATCCATAAGCCCCTTCTCTGGGAGGATAAAAAGAGGAACATTGAGTCTGAGGAGTCAGTCTAGATTGGCATAAAAACAAGACTTCCCAGGAGAACTTCAGGGAAGCTTGAGGAGATTCAGAGCCAGGATTCGGGAAGAAGAGGATTCAAGATTCTACCTTCTCTCTGGCTAGAGGCTCCAGAAGCTTCCCAAGAAACCTGCTCACAGAGAAAAGGATTTAAAGAAAAGAAACTTTCTCCAGAGAAGGATTACAAGTGAGAGACACCAGAACATTACAAATATTGATTTAAGGAGTAGAATGGGGGAGCCGGATAGTCAAAATCCAATAAAATAATGGCTAGAGTGAGTAGTACATATACAATAACACAGAGGAATTCTGATTTAATGACATTTAACTCATTCTTCCTTGTTTTTATTCCTCATCATATTGCTTTAATGCTGAATATTAAAGGTTGTCTGTGCAAGGTCTGGTCTGTAGAGGGTCGAAGACCACAATTACAAAGGGAAAATTCAATACAATCCAGTCTGTATTTAATTACAAATGAGAAATGATAAGATCAAAAAGGGATAGCCCAAGATCAAAATAATTAGCAGGAAAATTCTTGTCTTGGGAGAGGTTAAAGGAGATAACTTGAGATACAAATGATTAAAAGAAATCCCTGTCTTATTTACAAATGTCTCTGGAACCTCTTGGATAACATCTCTGTGCAAACGTTGTTTTATGACCCTGGTTATGTATAAAAGGAATTTCTAAAATTGTTTTCCTCGCACTTGGTTTACACCTGCCTTGTGCCCGCCAACTTGTTCTGGTGTCCCAGGCCTTTCCAGGCAGTTTGGCCTTTCTGGAGGCCAAATGCCTGTCTAAAAGACTTTGTTTTAAGTACAGCACTGATAGCGAATTCATTTGGTTATCCGGACCTGCCCTTGGTTACTTTGGGGAAGGGGAGAGAGGTAATTAGACAACCAGAAAAAGAGCTGATCCATCTTGGCTTAGAGCCCCAATTTCTCCTCATCAGTAAATACCACCCTGATTTTTCCAAGAGCCATTTGCTTCCAGTTGTTCAGAGTGTGGGGTCCCTTACTTTGGGTTAGTCTGATGAGGAGTTTCAGAGTGCAGTCTTTCTGTTCAGAAGGAAGAGGGGGTGAGTGTGGGAGGGAAGGAAGGGACAGAGGCCTTGGGGAGGAGGAGCTCTTACAAATGGGCAGCCTAGAGTGGGATGGCCCAGGTGCAAATTGAGCACTGTGGAGGACTGTGGAGGACTTTGGAGGACTGGAAGGAGTTTAAGGCAGAAGATCTTTGTGTAATGAGGGCAGGACTTACAAGGAAAAGGCACTGGCAGGCTCAAGTCCTGGCTCTGGGTGAAGAAAGCCTCAAGAATACTGGAGGATAGACAGGGTGGAGCTCTTGGGACCAGCAAGACACTCCCAGATTGGACTGGCTGGAAGCAGGAAGCCTGAGCTGGGGTCACTCCACCTTTCTGCTCCTCCCTTCCCTGCCATAGAAATTGTTTTATCTTCCCTTAGAGATCAGGTCTCTCTCCTTGTTTCCTTCAGAGGTTAGATCTGTCTGTTTTTTACCCTGGGAACTCATAATCTCTCTCCTCTTGCCCACCCCCTCATCAGAGTTCTAGTTTCTCCCCTTTTTCTCCCTGGACACTCTGGCAACTAGACATGTGCTTGTAGCTCTCAGGTAGATCTGAGCCAGCATCTCCCATATTTCCTGGCTTGCACTGGCTGCCCTTCCCTTTAGGTTTCCTCTTCTGACCTTTTTGGTACATGACCTCCAAGTCTACCAAAAGCCCATGTTTCTTTTGTTTTTCTTTTTTCTTTCTTTTTTTTTTTTTTTTAATAGCTTTTAATATATAAGATATATGCATGGGTAATTTTACAACATTGACAATTGCCAAACCTTTTGTTCTAATTTTTCCCCTCCCCCCTCCAGATGGCAGGTTGACCAATACAAGTTAAATATGTTAATGTATAAATTAAATACAATATATGTATACATGTCCAGACAATTGGCTTGCTATACAAGAAGAATCGGACTTTGAAACAGTGTACAATTAGCCTGTGAAGGAAATCCAAAATGCAAGCGCACAAAAATAGAGAGATTGGGAATTCTATGTAGGGGTTCCTAGTCATCTCCCAGAGTTCTTTTGCTGGGTGTAGCTGCTTCAGTTCATTACTGCTCTAGTGGAACTGATTTGATTCATCTCATTGTTGAAGAGGGCCACGTCCATCAGAATTGATCATCATCTGGTATTGTTGAAGTATATAATGATCCAGGAGCCCATCTTCCTCCCAAGGCTGCCTGTTGGATGAGTTCCCCACCCTTAAACCTTTTCCACATTCCCGGTCACTTCCCAGACTAGCCCAGGTTCCCCATTGGGTCACATTTCCCAGACTTCGGACTGTCCATAAAAATCTAGGAGTCCTAATTTCAGCCTTCTGCTCGGAACCCAGGTGCCCCGTCTCCCTGCCCCATGTCTTCCTCAGAGATCCGGCTGTCCTGCCTTCACACACCAAGCCTAAGCTCACCAGGAGACCCTGGCAGACCTCCCCAGCTCCTAGGGAGAGCTCAGGGTACATCTGGCTTCCCAGGCTCAGCTGTCCATCAGGAGCAGTTCTCTCATTCCATTGGCTCTGACCTCCATGACATGACCTCCATTGGCTCATCTTGCCTCCCAGAGCGCACCCTGCTTCCCCAGACCTCCTGCTTCCCTGGCCCCTCTTCTCTCTGAGCCCTCAGAGTTGAATCTCAGACTGCATTTAGTCTCCCAGGCTCCGGCTTCCCCTGGTCATTCCCTGGGGCCTCCATTCCAGAGCCTTTCCCATCTCCACCTTCCCACTCTCCCTGCTTCCTAACCAAAGAAGGCAGTCTGTTGTCTGGAAGGATAGTGTGGCTGTTAGTTGGGTGAGGGGAGTTAAGGAGGCAGAGGACCAGCTGGGGTGGAAGGTCTCACTCAGGAGCCAGGGAGGCTGACTGGTCTCCTCCCATCTGGGATCCCTTTTATCTCTGGGCTCTCCTTAGGAGGATGGGGAGGGGAGGGAGGAGAAGAGGAAAAGATGGGAGGCAGCAATCTTCCTCTTCTGACCACCTCCCTGTCTCATGCTGACCCTCCCTGCACTGTTCTGTAGGGTGCAATCTCCCCCAAAGGCAGGGGCAGGGCCTCTGTAACTCCTGGAGGGCCTCACCCTCCACCAGGAATCCCTGCAGGCTTGCCTCCAGCTTAGAAAAGGAGTGGAAAGTGCTCTCTTCCTCTGGGATGCTTCTCCCTCTGCAGCTTCTTCTGGTGACCCGGGCCTGGCCCAAGCAGGGATTGGCTCAAAGACAGACACCAAAAGTGGGGTGAAATTAGAACAGTTTTACTCTCAGGGCCCGAACAGCCATCTCCAGGCCCTGAAATCAAAGACTGTCAGCCTGGGACTAGGATGAGAGGAAGCTGGGATTTTCTAGGCAGAAGAAAAGAAGGGAGGGACTCCTGGAGCTCCTGGGTCCCTGAAGGGTGGGACTCTGAGATAAAGACCTGGGACCTGAGGGACGACCTTGACAAGATGAAATCACCTCCACAGGGAGCCAGGAGCCAGAGGGAATGGGCCCCGGGAGCCTCAGACCTCCTTCCCAGGTGAGTGCAGTCCATCCCCAGACCTGACCAACATCTGCAGTCACAGGGAGGATGGGCTGTGGAGCTGGCAGGGCCTGATGTATGGGTCATTTATTTGCAAAAAAGGGGAGGAACACAATAGTAACAACCCTGCCCTACCAGGTGATCCCTTGGGCCCCTGACATCATCCTGGGCACCCAGGGCACACACACACCCCTTCTGTTGGTTTTGACATTCCTCCTCATTACAAAGGCCTGAGCAGGTCAGGAATCTCCATTCTCCAGGGGTCCGATCTGCTCTCTTTGGACCCACCCCGCCCCCCTCTCCCCCAAAAGGCTCTCCCCCTCCCCTTGGTCTCCTGTGGCCATGCTCCCCTGAAGCTCAGGAAGCACAATTTCTCACGGTTTTATCTAAATAATATATCTCCAGGGGTCAGCAACATGTCCTCATGAAGGCTCAGGAACTGACAGATCAGCGTTCCTGGCCCATACTTATCCATGCCTTCCCCATCCATCACACACATGTGTACATGCGACCCACCTGCAGTGCACATGTGTATGTAGACAGCAACTCTGATCAGTACCTCAGATTCCCTTTGCCCCCTCAAACACAACTATCCGTATTCCTGAACAGCTTTCGACTTTGTTTCACTTGGCACTGAGCCCTCTCTTTACTCCCTCTGCCTCCCTCTTTTTTCTTCTTCACCCTGTTCACTGGGGAGTACATGGCACTTCTCCATTCATCCTCCTATGTCATCCTTCCTTTGACCAGAAGACTGAGGTTCAGATGTCCCCATCCCCTTGTTTGTAGAGATGTCTACCTGCAGACCCTCCTTGCCAGAAATAACATTTCCTAGCCCTACTTTCTCTCCACCCTCTTCCCCACTTTCCCCTTAAGATCATCAACACGTGACAGAGCCACTTCCAGCTTTATTCTACTTTGATTCCCTCTGGGACCCCTAAAAGGGCTGTTAAGTGACCCATGTCATCTCACCATAATTGAATATAGATAGTTTGTCTTTTCATTTTGAGTTCCTGAGGCTAGTTCATTTATTTTATTTTCATTTCTCTTCACTTGTGTTTGGCCTTTTTAAGTTTTCTTCAATGATGGTCTTTTCCTTAGCTGTGCTTGGAAGGATCGTTATTAAAGGCCCTTTTCCCTGAAAGCATTGTATTTCTTTTTGCTTCATAATTTGCTCTTGGCCATAAGATCATGCCTTTTGCCTTCTGTCAGATCCCATTCCAATTTCTCTGCTCCTTAATGAACTTTGCTGCCAAATTAGGTCTAGTCCTAATGGTGGCTCCTTGGGACTTTAGCTGCACAGGATTTTCTTCCCGGCGGCTTGCAGGATTTTTCTTATTGACTTGTCAGCTCTGCATTTTGGCAGTGATTTACTGGGAGTTTTCATTCTGAGATCTCTTTCAGGAAGTTGATGTGATTCAAGGAAGATGCAGAAAGAAACCTGAGAATTTTCTCTTGGCCAGCTGGAGCTCTATTCCCATATAAGCCTACAGGCTAGTCATGGGAAAGGCTACTAGGGCTACCAAAGGAGGCTGCCCTTATCAGGAAGTTTTGGTCCTTTGCCAGGCCTCCTGGACCTGGAAAAGGATCTAGGACATGGTCTTCTATGACCTCGAAGATTGTTGCTGTATTGATTTTACCTGGGAATGGAATATGCTTTTAATTGTGCAAGATTATGATAAGCACAGCTGAAAGCATATTTCTGGTGGTATATTAAGGAGAAGAGCTTATAGGTAAAATGAAGAGGGAAAAATAGGCCCAAGGAGTGGGAAATGGGAAATGCAGCAGGGTTACCAAGGAAAGATTTTGGAAGAATCCATTAAAAGCATGTGCCCTGCTGGACGCTGTTCCATCATGCTTTCCATAATATCTTATTTCTCAGCTTTATTTCCACTGATCCTCAATTCAATCAATCTCTTAATGACTACAGGTTTAAGGGTTGACTCTGACACTCATAAAGACTGTTTGGGCAAATCCTGTCTCTGTTTCAGTTTCTTCCTGTATATTTCAGAGGGTTGCTCTCTTTAATTCCAAAAGGTTTTCAGCTGTATATCTTATGATTTTTGCTGGTTTAGGCGGTGGTGACTTTCAAGGATGTTGCTGTGGACTTCACCCAGGAAGAGTGGGGACTCCTGGACCCCTCTCAGAGGGAGCTGTACAAGGAAGTCATGGTGGAGAATGCCCGGAACCTGCTCTCCCTGGGTAAGAAGTCTATAATCAAAAGGAATATCTTCATTCCCCTGGATGCAGGATTTGGGGAGTGGGGGAAGAGAAGGGAAAGGGATGGTCTTTGCATTATATGATAGGATCTGGGGATGTCCTTTATTGCTCCTGAAGCTCTCTCTTGCAAATGCCCAGGTCAAAGATTAAATCAGTGTGGAAGCTTCTCCAACATGGAAATTATCTTAGAGGTTAGACTCTACCTGGAAATGAATTTTGTCTGCCAAAGAGGTGAAAATTGCTCAGGCACCTTTTCCTTTCAAATTATTTCTTTTCAGGATTATGTTTTCCAATACTTTTGCAATATTCTTCTTTTCAATAAGCATCAATTTGTAGCCCAAACCACCTAGTTGTCCCTAGTGTAGGAAGTTTCTCCTTTACCTTCCTTTGTATTGCCATCAAATTGCAGCAAAAGTGATGGGAAAGGAATGGAAGGCAATAGGCAATTATTTCTACTTGCTATTTACCAGGGGCTGTGACATAGGCTTCTTTTACAATACAGTAATAATGTTTTTTAAGAAGAACTTCCAGAAACTAAGTTATTTTAAGTATCTTAAGTAGCTAAATTAATGCAAAAAAAAATCAAGAAAGATGCTATTTGCATTCAGAGAAAAACCTGATAAACAGAAATACATATGGCATAATTTCAAAAATATATATATATGTATGTACATATATATACATGTGTGCATGTGTTCATTATTAATCTATGTATATATATTTCTATATAATGGCTCCCATATCTAAGGTGGGGACAGGCAAAGTGAAGAGAAAAAATGTACTGGATCATTTTGTAGTGTGTTTGCAAGAAATAGCAAATTGTGCGTTGTAGATTGACAGTTTCATATGCAATTGCCAGTTTCATTTTACTGTCATATGGAAATGCTAGTTCTTCAATTAAAAATAAAACTAAATTTTGTAATGTTCTAGCTAGCTCCCTGAAAGGCTCAGAATCAGCCAGAGTCAGGGTAAGCAAAAGTCCTCGCCCCACATTGGGCGCCAAAATGTGATGTTCTGTTTCTCTAGAATACAGTCATTCTCTGGAAGCAGGATTCTTGGGGATCTTCTGGAGGCAGCCTTTCTTTCAGTTCATTTCAACAATCCCAAGATGCAGTCAGGAGTTAAAGTCCTTTACTGTCTCTTTCCAAATCTTCTCTTCAGTTCCCTCTGAATCCAAAGCCTACATCCCATGAATCAGACTCTGCCTCCAAGAGTGTGGGATTGTGGGTTTCCCAGAAGTCAATCCTAGTTGTGAATCTCCCGGAAGTCCATGAGCAGCCTTTTCCTTTAGACTTGTGAATCTGCTGGACTTGAGATTTCACTGAATCCTGGCCCTCTGAATCTCATCTAGCTTCCCTGAAATTCTCCCTTTGACTCACTCCAGACTGACCTCCCCGCTCAATGCTGGCTCCTTATATCCTTCCAAAGAATGGGCTTGTGGGTACTCCCTGGGCTTGTGGGAGCTCCTTAGAGAACCAATGAGCAAATTTCTCTAAAGGTGTGAACTCTGAACTAGAGAATTGTTAAGTACCAGACAACTGACTTAGCACCTAATAATAATCCTAACAAAATTTTGTGTCACTTCCTCTTAACTTTCCAGGTTAGGTGATATTTTTATCTCTATTTGAGAGTTGAGGAAACTGAGGCAAACAGTATTTAACTGACTTGCCGGAGGTAGACAGTTAGTAATTGTCCAAGGCTTAATTAAAATTCTTGTACACATGACTCTATGCCCAGGACTCTCCACTGTACTTCTGACTACCTTTAATTTCCAGAGAGTGGAGTGAAATGAGTCTATCTTTCTGTAAAAAAGGTGTGCCAAGTCCAAGGTCCCTAATGACCAGGCCCAAGGCAGCTTCATCCCAATAGCTCTTTTTGCCCAGGTTTGGGATCAGAAGTTTCTGCCAGAGAGGAGCCTCACAATACAAGAGGTGGAAAGAAGGACCTTTGGCTCTCCTTCAGAAGAAGCTGTACAAATACTGGAAAATATTCTATTTTAGATTCCCTGCTTTACAATCACTAGTATGTGAGTATAGATATAAACGTCTTACCAAAAAAAGGCTGGATTTCTGCACGGAGCAACTCTGGATCCTCCCCCTCCCCCTAAGGAGAACTAAAATAGAAACCTCTCTTCATCTTCACCTCTAACTGATTTCCATGCCCAGGGCTTCCAGTTCTCAGAGAAGAGGTGGTCTCTTATTTGGAGCAAAGGGAAGCATCCTGGATGCTGGACCAAGAAGGCCTCAGGAGCTACTCTGCAGGTGAGTGAGTTGGAAACAGGCATATAAGAGCTATGCTTACAGGAGGCCTCTAGGAGTTACCCTGAAGTAAGGGTTCAGTTTGGGGGAGAAAGACCAGACTTGGATTTCATTGTAGCATATTTCTTAGTAACAACATCATTGTCTCCTCAGTAAATCTCAGTTTCCCACCTATACAATGATCGTTTTGCACTCCATGGCCCTTCCAGTGATCATCTATGATCCTGTTAGAAGTCATTGTGTGGAAGTTGGGGAAATGGAAATCTCCTGATGAGCCATTTCTTAGCACTTCTTCTAGTCAGTGAACAATTAAGGGCCTGGTACATGGCAGCCCTGGGCTGAGCACCCAGGAACATAAAATGATATAAGGGACATCCTCTGCTCTCATGGACGTCACAGAACGGTGGGGCAGAAAATACCCCAGTGACTATGGAGAAACCCACTGTGAATAAATTTAGTACATCATTAAATGTTGGGGATAATAATGGTTTAAGGAGGAGAGCAGAACTGCAGAGGAAATAGGCAAAATGAAATAAAGCAGCTAGCACTTAATACACACTGTGTGTTATGCATGGGATTGTCTTATTTTATCCCCATGGCAACCTGAGGATTGTGCTGATATCATTAAGCCCATTTTACAGGTCAAGAAAACGGAATCAAACAGAGCTCTTTTAACCAGACTAGCAAGCTTCTTAGGTGTGATTAAAAGTCTGGTCTTCTCACTTAACTTCCTACCCATAGTCTATCCACTGCAACTGTATTGTGATTTTCACATAGATATGATGAAAATGGCCACACTTGTATGAGACAGAAAGTAGGAGGAGTATTGGACAAGCTCCTGTTGAAACAATGAAAATCATTTGTTAATCTCTAAGCAAATAAAAGAAATTGTTATTTATTATTAAAAATACTTATATTTCCATTGGCTCATGACAAAAATTGCATTAGATGACAAAGGTACTCACGGGTCAATTACAAATAGTACTTTATGTTGTTTTTAAGTAATATTTATATACTCACAATCTTTAAAAGGATAGGAACTGAAACCCTAGGGAATGACCAAACCAGGTTGCCAACTACTTCCTTTGAAAAACTACCAGACAGAAGAAGAAGAAGATACACCGAGGATATCTTCAAATTAGAAAACAACCATACACATGTCAATGAGAGGCACTTTAAGGTCTGATTTTCTGCAAATGTTGTGGCCTTCCATGGTGATTACATGATAGCCTCTCCTGTCCCTGCCTCCTGACCATGGCTTTCAAGTAGCTTGCCAACATTACTGCAGGAATGCAGACCCAGGTAACATCTTAATCAGGTGATTAGAGATTGCATGAGGTGGGGTTACAGGTAACCCAGGAAGAAGAGAACTACACTGGTCCAGGGAGAGACAGCCCCTGAGGGTCATTGCACTCCTGTGGCCATTTGTATGTGAAGCTCCATATGGAATGCTGTTAACAATCTGATGTCAAGTTGAACAGCCAAATATTCAGATTTTGACAGAATGACTGCTTAGTCCTAGAAAGCAGTGTATTGGTGATGGTGAGAGCTTGAAATCACAGCAGAAAGATAGATGTTAGGGGCAATTATGCACATCTGTGTTGTCCCAGGGGACAGTTTTGTAACCAAACCAGACATTTATTTACTTCTTAACATGCCAGTAAACATATTTTTTGATCAGATCCCTTGGATCATTATCTCAATCCTTCAAGGGGTTTTTCAGCTTCTAAAAGGAAATGATTGCAATAGTGGAACTCTCTTCCATATCACCGGATGATCAACTAAATTTTCTATATGAGATACATTTTCAGGTGTGGAAATGTTAACATATTTTTTAAAAGTTGAGTTATTTAGGATATGCAGGGGGCACAGAATAACATTTTGAAAAAGAACTAAGTATTATTTCCCAAAAAAGGAATGAATCAGAACAAAATCTCATACCTCAGGTAAATAAAAACACAACTATTACCATTCTATATATAACCTCAGATGATGTAATAGAAAAAATAAAATTAAAAGTGATCCTCATGGAAAATTGTTATAGTTATAGGCAGGATAGATCATTAAATCATTTGAATAGTTTACATATACATATGTATATACACACACACCAAATGGCATATTTACAATAAAAGGATTGAAAGGGCAAATAATGAAAGGGAAAGGGAAAAACTGAGAGGAGATAATTTGCCACATACTGTAGGCCAGTGGTCCTCAAACTTTTTAAATAAGGGGCCAGTTCACAGTCCCTCAGACTGTTGGAGGGCCGGACTATAGTAAAAACAAAAACTCACATTCTGTCTCTGCCCCTCAACCCATTTGCCATAACCCGGCAGGAAGCATAAACATCCTCAGTGGGCAGCATTTGTCCCAAAGGCCATAGTTTGAGAATCCCTGCTGTAGCAATGCATGCCCATTTATGAGATGTAAAATGTAGTCTCAACTGTTGGGATTTCGACCAAATCACTCAGCCATTCTGAGCTAAGGTCCTGAGTTGTGCTCCCATGAGAATGAAGGCACTTTCTGTGATGTCACAGGTTTAGTGGGAAGTTCCAGTGTAACTGTGCATGAAGCTCCATAGATATTAAATTATATTGTGATGTTAATTAATGGGATTGAAAATGATTGGATCTACCCCCAACCAAAAATTAAACTCGAAATACAAAAATTAAAAGGAGAAATCAATAAAATTGAAAGTAAAAAAACTATTGAATTAATAAATAAAACCAAGAGTTGGTTTTATGAAAAAGCCAATAAAATAGATAAACCTTTGGTAAATTTGATCAAAAAAAAGAAAGAGGAAAATCAAATTGATAGTCTTACAAATGAAAAGGGGGATCTTTCCACCAATGAAGAGGAAATTAGAGAAATAATAAGGAGTTACTTTGCCCAACTTTATGCCAATAAATTTGATAACTTAAGTGAAATGGATGACTTCCTCCAAAAATATAGGCTCCCTAGATTAACAGAGGAGGAGATAAATTGCTTAAATAGTCCCATTTCAGAAAAAGAAATAGAACAAGCTATTAATCAACTCCCCAGGAAAAAATCCCCAGGGCCAGATGGATTCACATGTGAATTCTACCAAACATTTAAAGAACAATTAGCCCCAATGTTATATAAATTATTTGAAAAAATAGGGGATGAAGGAGTCCTACCAAATTCCTTTTATGACACAGACATGGTACTGATACCTAAACCTGGTAGATCGAAAACTGAGAAAGAAAATTATAGACCAATCTCCTTAATGAATATTGATGCTAAAATCTTAAATAAGATATTAGCAAAAAGACTTCAGAAAATCATCTCCAAGATAATACACTATGATCAAGTAGGATTTATTCCAGGAATGCAGGGCTGGTTCAATATTAGGAAAACTATTAATATAATTGACCATATTAATAATCAAATTAATAAGAACCATATGATCATCTCAATAGATGCAGAAAAAGCATTTGACAAAATCCAACATCCATTCCTACTAAAAACTCTTGAGAGTATAGGAATAAATGGATTATTCCTTAGAATAATCAGGAGTATATATTTAAGACCGTCAGTAAGCATAATATGCAATAGAAATAAACTGCAACCTTTCCCAGTAAGATCAGGAGTGAAACAAGGTTGCCCACTATCACCATTACTATTCAATATAGTACTAGAAACGCTAGCCTCGGCAATAAGAGCCGAGAAAGAGATTCAAGGAATTAGAGTAGGAAATGAGGAAATTAAACTATCACTTTTTGCAGATGACATGATGGTATACTTAGAGAACCCCAAAGACTCTGCTAAAAAGCTACTAGAAATAATTCAAAATTTCAGCAAAGTGGCAGGATACAAAATAAATCCACATAAATCCTCGGCATTTTTATATATCACTAACAAAATGCAACAGCAAGAGATACAAAGAGAAATTCCATTCCAAACAAATGTTGATAGTATAAAATATTTGGGAATCCATCTACCAAAGAAAAGTCAGGAATTATATGAGAAAAATTACAAAACACTTGCCACAAAAATAAAATCAGATTTAAATAATTGGAAAGACATTCAGTGCTCTTGGATAGGCCGAGCGAATATAATAAAGATGACAATACTCCCCAAACTAATCTATTTATTTAGTGCTATACCAATCAGACTCCCAAGAAACTATTTTAATGACCTAGAAAAAATAACAACAAAATTCATATGGAAGAATAAAAGGTCAAGAATTGCAAGGGAACTAATGAAAAAAAACTCAGAGGAAGGTGGTCTAAGGGTACCTGATCTAAAGCTATATTATATAGCAGCAGTCACCAAAACCATTTGGTATTGGCTAAGAAATAGACCGGTAGATCAGTGGAACAGATTAGATACAAAGGACAAAAAAGGGTACACCTATAGCAATCTAATCTTTGACAAACCCAAAGATTCCAACATTAGGGATAAAAATTCATTATTCGGAAAAAACTGTTGGGAAAACTGGAAATTAGTATGGCAGAAATTAGATATGGATCCACACTTAACACCATATACCAAGATAAGATCAAAATGGGTCCATGATTTAGGCATAAAGAGGGAGATAATAAATAGATTAGAGGAACAGAGGATAATCTACCTCTCAGACTTGTGGAGGAGGAAGGAATTTATGACCAGAGGAGAACTAGAGATCATTATTGATCACAAAATAGAAGATTTTGATTACATCAAACTAAAAAGTTTCTGTACAAATAATACTAATGCAAACAAGATTAGAAGGGAAGTAACAAATTGGGAAAATATTTTTAAAAACAAAGGTTCTGACAAAGGTCTCATTTCCAAAATATATAGAGAACTGACCATAATTTATAAGAAACCAAACCATTCTCCAATTGATAAATGGTCAAAGGATATGAACAGACAATTCTCAGAGGAAGAAATTGAAACTATATCCACTCACATGAAAGAGTGTTCCAAATCACTACTGATCAGAGAAATGCAAATTAAGACCACTCTGAGATACCACTACACACCTGTCAGATTGGCTAAGATGACAGGAACAAATAATGACGAATGTTGGAGGGGATGTGGGGAAATTGGGACACTAATACATTGCTGGTGGAGTTGTGAAAGAATCCAGCCATTCTGGAGAGCAATCTGGAATTATGCCCAAAAAGTTATCAAACTGTGCATACCCTTTGACCCAGCAGCGCTACTACTGGGATTATATCCCAAAGAAATACTAAAGAGCGGAAAGAGACATATATGTGCCAAAATGTTTGTGGCAGCTCTTTTTGTTGTAGCTAGAAACTGGAAGATGAATGGATGTCCATCAGTTGGAGAATGGTTGGGTAAATTGTGGTATATGAAAGTTATGGAATATTATTGCTCAGTAAGAAATGACCAGCAGGAGGAATACAGAGAGGGTTGGAGAGACTTAAATCAACTGATGCTGAGTGAAATGAGCAGAACCAGAAGATCACTGTATACTTCAACAACGATACTGTATGAGGATGTATTCTGATGGAAGTGGAAATCTTCAACATAAAGAAGATCCAACTCACTTCCAGTTGATCAATGATGGACAGAGGTAGATACACCCAGAGAAGAAACACTGGGAGGGGAATGTAAATTGTTAGCACTAATATCTGTCTGCCCAGGTTGCATGTACCTTCGGATTCTAATGTTTATTGTGCAACAAGAAAATGATATTCACACACATGTATTGTACTTAGACTATATTGTAACACATGTAGGGTGTATGGTATTGCCTGTCGTCGGGGGGAGGGAATAAGGGAGGGGGGGTAATTTGGAAAAATGAATGCAAGGGATAATATTATAAAATATATATATATATAATAAAAAAAAAATAAAAAAAGAAAAAAAAAAAAAAAGAAAATGATTGGATCTGTCCATTTAGGATTTTTCTCTTTGCATATGAAGAGAGAAAATAAGTATTGCTATTTCTCATAAATAAATAAATAAACAAATTCATAAAGAAGTGCCTACATCATGGCTATATTTGTTTTGTTTATTCTTTTTTTTTTTTTTTTTTTTTTTTTTCGTTTTGGAAGGAGAGATCAGACTTGGAATGAAGGAAGCTACAGCAAACAATCTACATGACATTCATTCTGCAGTCAAAACTCACATGGAAAGATTCACTGGTGATGGTTCTTCAGATTTTACTTGGACAGAAAACTGTGCATCAAATGAGAGAATCCAAACTCAAGAGAAACATGAATGTAACCAATGGGGAAGGGCCTTTAGACAAAAGGGATCTCTTATTGTACATCAGAGAACCCACACTGGAGAGAAACCTTATGTATATAACCAGTGTGGAAAGGCTTTTAGACAAAAGTCAGATCTTACTGGACATCAGAGAACTCACACTGGAGAGAAACCTTATGTATGTAACCAGTGTGGAAAGGCTTTTAGACAAAAGTCAGATCTTACTGTACATCAGAGAACTCACACTGGAGAGAAACCTTATGAATGTAAACAGTGTGGAAAGACTTTTAGAAATACAGGAGCTCTTGTCAAACATCAGAGAACCCACACTGGAGAGAAACCTTATGAATGTAACCAGTGTGGAAAGGCCTTTAGAGAAAAGGGATCTCTTAATGGACATCAGAGAAACCACACTGGAGAGAAACCTTATGAATGTAACCAGTGTGGAAAGGCTTTTAAAGGAAAGAGAGCTCTTATTGTACATCAGAGAGCCCACACTGGAGAGAAACCTTATGAATGTAACCAGTGTGGAAGGGCCTTTAGTGGAAAGGGAACTCTTGTCATACATCAGAGAACCCACACTGGAGAGAAACCTTATGAATGTAAACAGTGTGGAAAGACTTTTAGAAGGACAGAAACTCTTGTCATACATCAGAGAACCCACACTGGAGAGAAACCTTATGAATGTAACCAGTGTGGAAGGGCCTTTAGTGGAAAAGGAGCTCTTATTGGACATCAGAGAACCCACACTGGAGAGAAACCTTATGAATGTAACCAGTGTGGAAGGGCCTTTAGTGGAAAGGGAACTCTTGTCATACATCAGAGATACCATACAGGAGAGGAACCTTATGAATGTAACCAGTGTGGAAAGGCTTTTATACATAAGGGAGTTCTTAATGTACATCAGAGAACCCATACTGGAGAGAAACCATATGTATGTTACCAGTGTGGAAAGGCTTTTAGACAAAAAACAGCTCTTACTGAACATCAGAGAACCCACACTGGAGAGAAACCTTATGAATGTAAACAGTGTGGAAAGACTTTTAGAAGGACAGGAACTCTTGTCACACATCAGAGAATCCACACTGGAGAGAAACCTGATGAATGTAACCAGTGTGGAAAGGCTTTTAGACAAAAGAGTTCTCTTATTCCACATCAGAGAACCCACACTGGAGAGAAACCTTATGAATGTAACCAGTGTGGAAGGGCCTTTAGTGGAAAGGGATCTCTTAATGGACATCAGAGAAACCACACTGGAGAGAAACCTTATGAATGTAACCAGTGTGGAAAGGCTTTTACAGAAAAGAGAACTCTTATTAGACATCAGAGAACCCACACTGGAAGAAACCTCATGAATGTAAACAGTGTGGAAGAACCTTTAAAAAAAAAGAGATCTCTTATTGGACATTAAAGAACCACACTGGAGAGACATTTTATGAATGTAACTAATGTGGGAAGTGTTTTTTTAAAAAGGGAAGTTTTTGAGTGGATGCCCATCACTTACAGAATGGCTGGATCAATTATGATAAAGGAACATTATGGAATATTATTGCTTTATAAAAAATGATCAGCAGGATGATTTCAGAGAGATCTGCAGAGACGTACAGGAACTAATACTCTAAATCATTGTGAATCAGAGAAATGCAAATTAAGACCATGTTGAGGTATCCCTACACACCTCTCAGACTGGCTAAGGTGACAGGAAAACATAATGACTACTCCTGGAGGCAATGTGGGAAAACGGACACTAATGCATTGTTGATGGAGTTGTGAAGTGATGCAACCCTTCTGTAGAGCATTTTGGTTGTATTCTCAAAAGTTATCAAACTGTGCAGATGCCTTAATCCAGTAGTGTTTTTACTGGGCTTATATCCCAAAGAGATCTTAAAGGAGGGAAAGGGACTTATATATGCAAAAATGTTTGTGGCAAGAAACTAGAAACTGAGAGCATGCCCATGAACTGAAGAATGACTGAGTAAATTATGATTACGGATGCTTTGGGATATTATTGTTGTGTAAGAAATGACCAGTATGATGATTTCAGAGAGAATTGGAGAGACTTACATGAACTGATGCTAAGTGAAATGAGCAGAACCAGGAGATCATTATACAAGGCAGCAATAAAACTATATGATGATCAATGGTGATAAATGGAGCTCTCTTTTACAATGAGATGATCCAAATCAATTCCAATTTTTCAATATTGAAGAGAACCAGCTACATACACCCTGTGAAAAAACTATGAGAAATGAGTGTGGACCACAACATAGCATTTCCACTCTGTTATTGTCTGTTTACATTTTTATTATCCTTCTCAATTTGTTTTTACCTTCTTTCCAAACAGATTTTTCTTGTGCAAGATGCCTATCATTATGTATACATATATTGTATCTAAAATATACTTTAACATATTTAACATATATTGGACTATCTGCCATCCAGGGGAGGGAGTAGGGGGAAGGAAGAGAAGGTTGTAACAGAAAGTTTTAACAAGGTGTCAATGTTGAAAAATTACTCATGCATATGTTTTATAAATAAAAAGGTATAACAATTTTAAAAAACGTCTAAAACTAAAACCAAACAAAACCTAAAATAAAACCACAACAAGAACAAGCAAAAACTATACTTCAACACAGGTTTCTCCCAGACAGTATCTTATCTCTTTCAGTCTGGCTATTTCTCTCACTGTCTTTTGGGCTCTCTCTATTAATCATTCTCTTTTCACTCACACTCACACTTTCTTCCACCAACAGTACCCTGCCATGTTTCTTTCTCTGACATTTTTTCTTTTTCTCTCTCTTCATCTGATTTTTGCTGTCTCTCTCTTTTTGTCTTTTATTCTCTGTCAGAATCCCTCTCTGTCAATTCAAGAAAGATTTGTCTCTCACAGTCTCTGATGCCAAAACTCACTTAAAAAGGAAAGAAACAAAAAAATAACAGTGCTGCTTTCTCCCCGCTGTTTTAAGATAGCTGTCTGTGGATTGTGATAAATATCAAAAAGTGAGTGTTTCCCTCCCATGGCAGCAATCTATAAGAACAGCTAAGTTAAAATAGCCAAAACAGAGATTCAATTGGAACATATGGAAAAGTAAATTACAATCTCTCTCTTTTTCTTCGATTCTCTGTTTATTTCACTTTCAAATTCTCTTTTTTACTGTTTTTGTTCTCTTTTTCTTTGTCTCTGTCTTTCTCTTCCTTTCTTATTCTCTTTTCTCTTTTTCTGTTTATATCTGTTTCTCTATTACTTTCTCTTTTTCATTCTCTCTCACTGCTAGCTGGAGAAAAAGAGATAGACATAGGATGAAAGAGAAAGTAAAAGGGAGACAGACAAGGAGAAAGAATCAGAGAGAGACAGAAAGACACACAGTGTGAGACAGAGCTTTAGAGAGAAAGAGAATGAGGAAAACAGAAATAAAAACAAGAGAGCCAGTAAAAGTGAGATGTGGAGACAGAAGAGAGACAACAAAGAGAGAGATTAATTCACTTCTCCATGTGTGAATAAATTCACAGGTGAATTAAATGTAGGTTTGGACAATTTCATTCAGCTGTTCTTACAGATTGATACCACTGGAGGGAGCCACTCATTTTGATATTTAGCACAATGCACAAGCATGTGTTTTATGATTCAAAGCAGTTACACCTGTGCAGTGAAGAGAGCCATCTAGCCCCAGAGAGAAAACCACTGGAACAGAGTGTGGAACACAACATAGCACTCTCACTCTCTCTGTGATTTGTTTGCATTTTGTTTTTTTTTCTCAGTTTTTCCTTCTTGAACTGATTTTTTTGTGCAGCAAGAGAAGTGTATAAATATGTATACATATATTGCTTTTAACATATTTAACATGTATTGAAGTACCTCCCAGCTAGGGGAGGGGGTGGGGGGGAGGAAGGAGGGGGAAATTTGGAACAAAAGGTTATGCAAGGGTCAATGTTGGTAAAATTAACCATGCATATGCTTTGTAAATAAAAAGCTTTAATTAATATAAATAAATAAATAAATAAATAAATAAATAAATGAATGAATGAATGAATGAATAAATAAATAAATAAATGAAAAATAAATAAATAAATAAATGAATGAATGAATGAATGAATGAATAAATAAATAAATAAATAAAACCAGAAGGGGAAAAGCTTTGGGGTTTTTTTTGTTTGTTTGTTTATTTATTTGTTTTTTTAAATTGAGTTTTGGCACCCAAAAATTGTGTTACAACTTGTTGTGGATGTGAGGGACTTTCTCAGAGAGAGAAAGAAAGAAAAAGAAATAGAGACAGAAAAAAAAAAGAAAAAGAAGAGTCAGAGAGAAAGAAAGAAAAAGAAATAGAAAAAAAAAACAGAGAAAAAGAAGAGTCAGAGAGAAAAAGACAAACAGAAACAGAGAGGATGAGACAGTGTGACAGAGAGACAGGATCTGACCTTGAGCAGAGGCTAGGGTAGTCCTCCCAGGTTTTACCCAGATATGATGTCCACCTAGGACAGTTCAGGAGGGCATCCCTCTGAGTAACTTATGCCATTGCTGCCATGGTGGGTCACTGACTTAATGATCCACAGGCAATGATACCCAAATTCAAAACAGAAAATCTCTTGGGACGGTAACTGATATTCTTTTATCTTTAATAGTAAATTCTACTAAGCACAACTTAGGGCTAGATACATTCTTGCTAAAAGTTTACTCAGACTCACACCCACAGGAGATTTTGTTTCCTTTTCTTTTCCTCCAGTTTACACTCATCTTGATACAAGGATCACTCATTACATAAGCTTACAGATTCTTAGCAAACACATTCATTGTTTAGGAACTATACATCCTAAACAGGCTCATTTCTCAGGGCTGATGATCTTCCTTACCCTGATGGTGTCAAGAAAACTGTCAAGCTTACAAAGTAAGGGGGGGGGGGGCGGTTCACAGCAACTGCAGGGCAGCGGCTGAGCTTGCTGTTGCTGACCCCAGGCGTTCTTAGTGTTTGAGTGGCCTGTGCTGTTTAATATCCCCTGTTTGTGAAGGGGAAAAGGTGCTGTACCTTCTCATACTTGAAGGAGAACTGTTAAGGCTTTTACCTCATCCTTCTTGTTCTATACACAACAATTACCAATCTTAGCTTTAACATGATGACAATCACTCCAAATAATTTACCAGTTTCAGAATTTTTGTAATAGTCAAATAGTCTTAGCTGTAATTTTCTCCCAATTTCCTAAGTTACATTTACAAAATATTATAAAATGGAATTAGCAAGGCTAAATAAACTTTCCATCTTCTTTTAGTTGTTCAATTTATTCTGTCGCTAAACTGTTACAGTTTTGGAAGTTCTTAGGGAGAGTTTCTATTCCCTCAAATAAGCTTCTCTTTTAATTTAGGGAGAAAACAAGACAATTATTTTTAATTTTTACATTAATTTTATAATTATAATTTTTTTTGACAGTACATATGCTTGGATATTTTTTTAACATTATCCCTTGTATTCACTTCTTTTCCAAAATTTCCTCTCCCTCCCCTAAATGACAGGCAATGCCGTACATAATAAATGTGTTACCATATCCTAGATACAATACATGTGTGTAAAACTAAATTTCTTGTTGCATGCTAATAATTGGATTCTGAAGGTAAAAGTAACCTGGGTAGAATGACAATAGTGCAAACAGTTTACACTCATTTCCCAGTGTCCCTTCTCTGGCTGTAGCTGATTCTTTCTGTCCATCATGTATCAACTGGAACTGAATTAGATCTTCTTTTTGTTGAAGATGTCCAATTCAGTCAGAATATAGCTTCATAAAGTATCGTTGTTGAGGTGTATAGTGATCTCCTGGTTCTGCTCATTTCACTCAGCAGCAGTTGATGTAAGTCTCTCCAAGCCTCTCTGAAATCATCCTGTTGGTCATTTCTTACAGAACAATAATATTCCATAAGCTTCATATACCATAGTTTACCCAACCATTCTCCAATTGATGGACACCCATTCATTTTCCAGTTTCTGGTCCCTACAAAAAGGGCTGCCACAAACATTTTGGCACATACAAGTCCTTTAGTATTTCTTTGGGATATAAGCCCAGTAGTAGCACTGCTGGATCAAAGGGTATGCACATTTTGATAATTTTTTGGCCATAGTTCCAAATTGCTCTCCAGAATGGTTGGATTCTTTCACAACTCCACCAACAATGTATCAGTGTCCCAGTTTTCCCACATCCCCTCCAACATTCATCATTATTTGTTCCTGTCATCTTAGCCAATCTGACAGGTGTGTAGTGGTATCTCAGAATTGTCTTAATTTGCATTTCTCTGATCAATACTGATCTGGAACACTCTTTCATATGAGTGGAAATAGCCTCAATTTCATCATCTGAAAATTGTCTGTTCATATCCTTTGACCATTTATCAATTGGAGAATGAAAACAAGACAATTCTTGAAACTGAGACTATAAGGTTTTTAACTTGACTTAACTTTAGTTCACAAGATTCCCTAAATTCTAATTAAATGTTCTAGACCCATTGAATTGCCATTTGGTTATTGTCCAGTTCACACAAACCGTTTCTCTTTTGTGAGCTAGGAAAGAGTTAAATGCTACTTTTTACTGACAGGGCCCTCAGAAATCTGACTTTAGATGGTTCAAAAGCAAGCTGTTTATTGGCAAAGTTTTAAAAGTAGCAGTGAACTGCCTGTTTTTCTGAAGTTCCCAAACTCTTTAATCTTCTGTTAATACTATAAGTACAAATAGATGGCAATTTCCATATCCCTGTAGTGGGCTTTGATTAGAGCTTCTTTAAAATTGCTCTTACTATCATATTTCAAATAAGAAATTTCACTAAACTGAGTATATTTTTTTTCTTTCCCTCTCACCTCTTCATCATGTATCCCTGCTATACTCAGGGAAGGAGGGAAAGGGGAAAAACGAGAAAAGAACTCTCTTAACTCTTTGCATTATTTCCTAATCCCGAGGAGGCCTTAATTTAGTTGAATATGCTTCCACATTACTTTACTCCCTGAGAGTTCAGGTCTCCCTGAACTTTCTCCCTGGAAACTCAGATTTCTTCCCATTTTTTTCCCCAGGGGCTCAGTTCTCTCTCCTTTTTTCCCTGACAGGTCAGGTCTCTCCCCTTTTTTCCTTTGAAGGTTGAATGTGTCTCCCTTTTCTCCTGGGAGCTCAGATCTCTCTCCCCTTTTTTACCTGGCAGCTCATAATCTCTCTTCCCTTCCCACCCTCCACATCCCTCCAGGAGCTCAGGTCTCTCCCCTTTTTTCCCTTGGAGCTGAGATTACTTGGCACTCTGGCAGCCAGAACTGTGCTTGCAGCTAACTCCCAGGCAGGTCTGAGCCAGCATCCCCTATATTTCCTGGCTTTCATGGCTGCCCTTTCCTGTAGGTCTCCTCTTCTGTGCTTTTAACTTTCTAAAGTTATAATAAGAACACCTGCAAGCATATTTTTAGTGTTATATTTAGGAAAAGAGGTTATAAAGTGAAGAGGCAATAGGCCCAAGGAGTGGGAAACAGGAAATGTAGTTGGGAGAGCAGTAGGGTTAGCAAGCAAAAGAATTTGGAAAAATTCATTAAAAGAATATGCCATGTGGTCCCAGGTTGCTGTTCCATTATTCCATTCACAATACATCCCATAATAAACTTTTTTTCAACTGATCCTAAATTCAATCAATCTCTTAATGACCCCAGGTTTAAAGACTGACTCTGGCACTCATAAAAGCTATGACCTTTGGGCAAATTCCATCGCTGTGTTTCAGTTTCCTCCTATAGATTGAAGAAGGTTGCACTTTCTAATTCTGAAAGATCTTTCAGTTCCTTCTCTTATGACTTTTGATAGTTTAGGAGATGGAGACATTCAAGGATATAGGTGTGGACTTCACTAAAAAGGAGTGGGGCCTCTTGGACCCCTCTCAGAAAGAGTTGTACAAGGAGGTCATGTTGGACAATGTCCAGAACCTGCTCTCCCTGAGTAAGACACTTCCCCTGATTATTGCAAGTCTACAATCAATTTAGGGTGGAGGGAGAGAAGGGAAAGGGATGGTCTTTGCATTATATGATAGGCTCTGGGGATGTCCTTTATTGCTCCTGAAGCTCTCTTACCAATTTCCAGGTCAAAGATTAAATCAGTGTGGAAGCATTTCCAAATAGGAACTAATCTTAGAGGTTAACCTCTACCTGGAAATGAATTTTGCCTGCCAACACTCTTCAAATTGTTCAGGCATTTTTTTTCCTTTCCACTCCTTCCTTTTGGGGATTTTATTTCAAATATTTTTGCAACATTCTTATTTTTTAATAAGCAACAATTTGTACCACAAACTATCTAGTTGTTCCTAGTATAAAAAACATTTCTCCTTCACCTTCCTTTGTGTTGCCCTTAAATTGCAGCAAAAGAATAGGGAAAGGAATGGAAGAGAATAAGCATTTATTTTTATCTACTATTTACCAGGTACTGTGCCATACTTTTAATTGACAATACAGTAACAATAATGTTTAAGAACAACATCCAGCAAATACATTATTTTGAGTATCTTAAGTACCTAAATCAATGCTAAAGAACAAATCAAGGAAAATGCTATTTTCATTCAGAGAAAAAACTGATAAATATGTAGAGCATAATTTTACATATGTAAGTGTGTGTGTGTGTGTGTGTGTGTGTGTGTGTGTGTGTACACAGGCATATGTTTATTACTTATATATGTGTGTGTATTTATATATATATTTCTATGTAATGGCAGCCATCTCTAGCGTGGAGGCAGGCAAAGGGAAGAGAAAAAAATTTATTTGATCATTTTGTAGTCTATTTGAAAGGACTAGCAAGTTGTACATTGTACATTTATAGTTTCATGTGCAATTACTGTTTTTATTTTACTGTGATAGAGAAATGCTTGTTTATAAATTCAAAATAAAACAAAATATTGTGTCACTTTAACCTCATCTTAACTTTCCAAGTTAGGGGATATTTTTATCCCCATTTGAGAGTTGAGGAAACTGAGTCAAATAAACTGTGTAATTGACTTGCCCAGAGGTACACAGTAATTGTTCAAGGTTTCCTTCAAACACAGGGGACACCTGACTCCATGCCCAGGACTCTCCAGTATACCACCGACTCCCTTTAACTTCAATGATAGTCAAAACTATGGAATGAGTCATTTTTTCTTTTTTGATTTGATTTTTCTTGTGCAGTCAGATATGTAGGCATATATTGGATTTAACATAGATTTTCCCATGTTTAACATATATTGAATTACTTGCTATGTAAGGGGATGGGTGGCTGGAAGGAGAGGAAATTGGAACACAAGATTTTGCAAGGGTTAATATTGAAATATTCATGCATATATTCTGAAAATTAAAAAGCTTTAATAAAAAAAGGAAAGAACATCACCCTTTCAAACCTTCAGACCTCGCTAATCAGGGAAAATATACCCTAGATTTAATGAGGATCCTGCTGCCAAGTATTGATCAACTCAGAGCTAATCTTCATGACTGTGATTCAACTTGGAGTGACGTGACAGATCTCATGGAGATTCCATTAATTCCTGGAGAAAGAGTAAGTATTATTTGAAACCATTCCGGGAGAGCAGGGAACCTGGCCAATGCAGGATCCCAAATGGGATTACAATTATCCCGCAGTTAACACCATTGAAACAGGCAAAAGATACTTTACTTAGGGGAATGGAACTTTTTGCAAAAATAAAAGATAATTACAATAAATTTAGGATTGTACACAAGAAGGGAGATCCCTCCCTTGAGATTTTATGATAGGATGTGTAGGAGTGGGAAATGTTATGCCAGATTAGATCTCCTAAACCAACGTAATGCTAGGATTATTAACATAGTCTTGGTTACTCAATCATTGTGGGAATAGAGAGAGATATTTTCTGAAGTAAAGGCCAGTTTGCCATGAGAAACTTATAGGAGGACTTAAAGCAATTGCATAGTATGTTTATGGAGGGAAAGAAGCTATCAGAGATAGCACAGGTGTAGAGGAAAGACCCAGGTAGAGAGGCCAGTCTAAGTCCCTCCTGGCAAATGTTCAAACTTCTAACTACAGATTGCTTTCTCAGAACCCTAATAAGATTACTGGAGAATGTTTTTATTGTGGAAAGTGAGGACATTGTGAGTGGCATTGTGTATGGAACATGGGGTAAAGATAAGGAAGTCCTTTATAATATCTTATTTATTTATATTATTTGTTACTGCTGGGAACTTTGAGGGGTGCTTCTCCCTTTCTCAGTCCACTTCCACTTCCACCTAAGCCCATGCATGTGCTTTAGGGTATCCTCTGCTTCTTGATCCTCCTCCTTCAACTCTGCCTTCGTGGGCAGGAGAAGGAGAGCAGGAGGGCTGGTGGCATCGCCAGCACAGTTCTGTCCTCCTATTTCCCAAGGCAAGGCAAAGGAGAAGAGACATTTTATAGTAGTTGGAATTCCAGTTAAGCACTTCAGATTTTTAGGCAGGGCTACTATTGAAGGACTGCAAGCTGTTACTGTTATCCTCGTGAAATGGAATTGTAATACATCAGTGTGGGTGGAACACTGGTCCTTAACCAGCGAAAAAATGCAGACCTTGTTAGATACAGTACAGAAGCAACTTGACCAAGGACACCTGGGACCTTCTCTAAGTCCTTGGAATTCCTCTGTAGTTGCTATAAAGAAATATGCAAAATGGAGGCGATTGACTGATTTGAGGAAAGTGAAAGAACAAATGGAAACAATGGGAATTCTTCAACTTGGTATCCATCTCTTCTTTGCTTTGGGAATGTCCTCTGAGGGTTATAAATATGTAGAGCATAATGATTGTTTCTACTCTCTTCCTCTGGACAAGGAAGATATGAAAAGATTTGCCTTTTCAGTGCCCAGAATTAATTTAGCTGAGACTTATAAAAGGTTTGAATGGACAGTTTTGCCACAGGGAATGGAAAATTGCCCTACCATGCATCAGACATATTTAGCGGCTGCTCTTTCTCCAGTAAGAAAAGCATTTCCAAAAGTTGTTATTAAACTTCATGGAGGATATCTTGAAGGGTGTCCCTGAGGAGCAAATGTTAGAAGCATGTCTACAAAAGAGCATAGAAACACTAAGGCACTACCGATTGCATGTAGCTCCAGAAAACATTCAAAGGCACATTCATTTTCAATATTTAGGATATGAAGTACATAACAAGATCCTTACAGTATAAAAACTTTCCTTAAGAATAGAGATGTTAACTCCTTAAATGGCTTTCAGAAACTGATAGAAGATATCCAATGGATATGTGCAATATCAGGATTAACTATCTAGCAATTATAACCATTGTATGACATCTTAAGGGGACACACTGCTTTAGACTCACCCTTTCAACTTATGAAAGAAGCCCAGGAGGCTCTGAGAGTGGTTGTACTGGCTTTATCCAATGTGGTTGAAAGAGTCACTCAAAAACTCTTGGAAAGATCAGGTTTTGCTACAAAAGAGGCACCCACAGCAGTCCTTCATCAAGGAGACAGTGTGATTGAGTGGATGACCCTTCCCACGCATGAGACCAAAGCCTTGTACCTAATCAAGTGCTTGTGGCTAGAATTTTGTTAAAGGCCACTAAGTGAGTAATACAATTAACTGGAATAGGACCTGACAAGATATACACCATTTATAATAATGTACAAATTAACGTATGCTGTGAAACCAGCCCAGACTGGCAAAGTTTATTGGCCACAGCACCAAATTTTACGCACAGGCCCCCTTAAAGATTACCCAGTTATTGCATAATTGGCCATGGATTTTTGAAGAAAAGGTTTCTAAGGTTCCTCTTAAAGGACCAACCATCTTTACAGATGCATCCAAACAACATTTGTGCTGTATATTCTCCTGACTTAGCTATATAAAGAGTAGTCAGAACTTCCTTTCAGACCACTCAGCAGAATGAGTTGTATGCTACTGTGCTTGCTCTTACTCATTACACAGAAGATGTAAATATAATATCTGTTTCAGCTTATTAAGTAGATTTGGTACAAAGAATTGCCACAGGCCAAATAAAATGTGTAGCCTCTAACATGTTTCAGGTTTTTCAGGAACTTCAGGAGAGAGCAAGTGCAAAACTGCCCAGGTAAGTATTATCTTTTGCACATCCCTTCTGCTACTGGTCTTCCAGGATGTATTTTTTTTTTTATTAAAGCTTTTTTTTTTTACAAAGCATATGTGTAAGGATCAGGGGAGGAACCTCACATAGTGTAAGAGGAAGTAAAGAGGCTTTGATGTCTGAGGTACCCAGATGTGATCTCTGCAGCCAGCACTGACCATCTCGTGAGCAGAAGCTCTGGTTGCATTAAGAATACATCATCAATGGGAGACGTCTCCTTCCCTTATTGGCCGTGTGTGTGTGAGACCTCATTAGACACTATATAAGTAGTGGGGACCAGGAAGTAAGTGGAGTTCAACAGGAGTTCCATAGGAGTCAGTAGGAGTGCAGGATATGAACACATGGAATAAAGTCTTGTGTTCATAAGCTGCTGTGTCTGGGCACTCTGTTGGACATGAGAACCACTGTTTGGAGAGGCAGTGGCCAGAAATCTGTGAAGAACTGTGATGGGGTAAGATTTTTGAAGTTCTGGGATTAGGCAAGACTGACAATCAGTAACCTCTGGGTGGGAGGTTACACACAGGCATGGATAATTTGTCCAACATTGACCCTTGCATAATCTTGCATAACCCCATGTATATATATTGGGTAATGCAAGGTTATGCATATATATATATATATATATATATATATATATATATATATATATATATATACATTTATACAGTTATCTTTTTGCACAAGAAAAATCAGATCAAGAAGGAAGAAAAAGAAAAATAGAAAGAAAACAAAATACAAGCAAATAACAGAGAGAGTGAGAATGCTATGTTGTGTTCCACACTCTGTTCCCATGGTTCTCTCTCTGGGTGTAGATGGCTCTCTTCATCACTGCACAAATGGAACTGGTTTGAATCATCTCAATGTTGAAGAGAGCCACGTCCATCAGAATTGATTGCAGGACCTAATTTTTATGGAAACTCAAAGGTAGATCACCTTCTCACCATGTTAATCAACACTCTCCTATTTTAGGCTGGCCAAGAATCTCATTCTAAATATCATCAGGCTTCACAAGCTTTATGCCTGCAGTTTGGGATAACAAAAGGGGAAGCTAGGAGCCTAGCCTGTATGACTTGCCTCCTTTTTCATGCTTCTATGCTCCCTTCAGGGGAGATTTGAATCCCAATGAAATTTGGCAGATGGATGTGACCCACTATAATTCTTTTGGCCATCTGTCTTTTAATCATATTGTCATGGATATATTTATTTTTCAGTACCAGCAGCAAAAATGATGACTTGGGTGGTCACTGAATTTCTTACATAGGCCTTTGCAGTTATGGGCATGCCATAAGTAATAAAACCAGATCATGGACCTGCATATACTTCCAAACTTTCTGCACACATTTGTGCACAACATTAGATTCCACACACCACTGGAGTACCCTTCAATTATCAAGGACAGGCAATAGTAGAGAGGAGGAACAGAGATATTAAGATGCTTCTCCAAAAACAAAAGAGAGAGGGAGCCATGGGCTATCCTGGAGAACTTCTAAATGTAACCCTTTATACTATAATTTTTTTTTAAATTTTTAATGAAGATGCACTGGCTCTGGCAGAGAGGTTTCATAACCAGCCAGAGAAACAGTGCTCAATGGGAACAGCTCCCGTATCTTTAGATGGTTGCTAGATGAGGTAGAGAGATCTGGAGAGTGATGAATGGAAGGGGCCAGACAGACTAACAGCTTTTGGCAGAGGGTTTGCTTGTGTCTCTACAGATGGACAAAGAATCCAATGGGTGTCAACTCACCATGTCTATCTTGTTCATTGAGAGAGATGGAAAAAGAGAAGACCCTCAAAACAAAGGGGAAGACCCAAGAAACATCAGGTGGTTTCATCTCTGACTACATCCGCTGCTGATAGAGGATGGCTGTTAGACGTATGTGTATGGTTATTGACAATGAACATTATCATGACCATAAAAATAATTGCTAACAAGACAGATGCAAGACTTCAAAATCTGCAGGAATCATTGGATTACCTGAAGCATGAAATGATTTGCTATAGATGGGCTTTGGACTATCTCTTGGCTACTCAAAGAGGCATATGTGTTCTTGTGAATTAATAGTTATTTTCTATACCTTCCTTCTGGAACTCATGGAAGTCTTTTATAGTATCTCATTTATTCATATTGTTTGTTAAATTACTACTTGTCTGTGTGATTCTTCCAATGCTGATGGATTTAACCACCGATATGTACCTGCTTCAATTAAAACAAAAGAAAACATGAGATGTAGAGGATAACAGACAGTGAGGGAACTCTGGGTAAGATATAAGATCCTCCTGCCCAGCCAAGGAACCTTCTGACATATCTGATTTGACTCCTCATTTCCTTGAGGGATATATCAGCCTTCCTGAGTATTCTAGTTGAAAGCTCTTAGCCAGAACACAGCAGTGCTGGCTATTCCACCCTGATCCAGAAGCCAATAGATCAGCATACTAGTTGTGAGACATCCAATGCACCTACAAAAGCAGTGAGCCCCTGACCTCCAGAATAAGAAGTAGGACTTGTCCACATCCACCTAGCACAGGGCAGCATAAAGTTTCTCCATGATTATCTGAGAAAAATTATGTGAGATGGATTGCTTTTGGAGAACAGCTCATTACTTATGATAAGCAATGCCCAAGAGAAATATAAAAAAGCCATTTTACTGTATATAATATCATTAAACCAAGTCTAAAATCAGGACCAGAAAAAGAGGTTAGGAAGTTTACAGGTGAGTACAAACAGGCCCATCGCTTAGCGATAGAAGTCCCTCTCCTGAGCCTGAAGAGGACCATATTGAATGGCCATCCCCTCTTTGACCTTGAGCCCTGCCCTACTCTTGTGTTTATCCAGATTTACAACTTTATATATATAGCTTTTTATTTACCAGATATATTCATGGGTAATTTTACAGCATTGACAACTTTAAACCTTTTGTTCCAATCTTTCCCCTCCTTCCCCCCGTCCCCTCCCCAGATGGCAGGTTGACCAATACATGTTAAATATGTTAATGTATAAATTAAATACAATATATGTATACATGTCCAAACAGTTATTTTGCTGTACAAAAAGAATCAGACTTTGAAATAGTGTACAATTAGCTTATGAAGGAAATCAAAAATGCAGGTGGACAAAAATAGAGAGATTGAGAATTCTACATAGTGGTTCACAGTCATCTCCCACAGTTCTTTTGCTGGGTGTAGCTGGTTCAATTCGTTATTGCTCTATTGGAACTGATTTGGTTCATCTCATTGTTGAAGATGGTGACGTCAATCAGAATTGATCATCATATAATATTGTTGTTGAAGTATATAATGATGTCTTGGTCCTGCTCATTTCACTCAGCATCAGTTCATGTAAGTCTCTCCAGGCCTTTCTGAAATCATCCTGTCGGTCATTTCTCACAGAACAATAATATTGCACTAATATTCATATAACACAATTGATTCAGCCGATCTCCAGTTGATGGGCATCCACTCAGTTTCCAGTTTCTGGCCACTACAAAAGGGCTGCCACAAACATTCTTGCACATACAGGTCCCTTTCCCTTCTTAACATCTCTTTGGGATCTAAGCCCAGCAGTAACACTGCTGGGTCAAAGGGTATGGACAGTTTGATCACTTTGGGGGCATAGTTCCAGATTGCTCTCCAGAATGGCTGGATTCTTTCACAACTCCACCAACAATGTATGAGTGTCCCAGTTTTCCCACAGCCCCTCCAACATTCTGCATTATCTTTCCTTGTCATTATAGCCAATCTGACAGGTGTGTAGTAGTATCTCACAGTTGTCTTAATTTGCATTTCTCTGATTAATAATGACTTAGAGCATCTTTTCATATGGCTAGAAATAATTTCAATTTCTTCGTCTGAGGATTTGACCATTTCGGATTTACAATTTTTCAAAGGCTCTCCTAACATAAAACCCAAAAATGAAATAAGAATTAAAGAAATGCAGAATCAGAAATACAAAACAAAGACAACAGTGACACCTAGTGAGAAAAAGCTAAGAATTGAGGAAATGCAGAATCAGAAATCCAAAACAAGGTATTGATTGGCTCACAGTCTCCTAAGGATGAAAGACTTGTTCAAGACCAATTCAGAATAATCTTGGTAACGAATGCAGGGAACAGGAAGAAGGCATCAGGAACTGTCCTGTTTGGGACTGTTACGATAGATACATTGTTGGTGCTAGTTATTGCTATTCATGATTCTGCATGATATTGTTACCGCTGGTTACTGCTGTTCATGATTCCACACAACCGGTACATTGTTACTACTACTTGCTGCTATTCATGATTCTGCATGATAGATATATTGTTACCATTAGTTGCTGCTATTTACGACTCTGTTATTGTTACTATTAGTCACTGGTTAAAGTTAATGTCAAACCAAAATGTCTATATAACCCGGGAATGTACATAGTGCCATCTGGAGAGAGCCGGTGGTATTGCAACACTAGATTACTGTAACAGGCTGAAACTGAGTAGGTGCATTGGAATCAGACAACCGAGCAAGTAAGGCTAATTTCCGACTGGACAATACTCTATTAGCTTATGCTTAGAAAATGGCCCTTCCCACTATTCTGTGCTGGCTTGATCTTTTGGTGTATACCAAAAGAGGGATTAGGGGGGGGAGTAAGCAAGCCGGAGTCACTTTGGCGGTAGACAAGGAGAAGGAAGATTGTGGAGACCCTGCATCCATTTCCTTCACTTCTACCCCTAAAGACCAAGAATAAAGACCAAGGATTTTTGCTTATACTGATTCCAGCTGATTCTAAGGCATCCAGGGTGTTAACATGATCCTCACAGATTACTTCTGGTTTTAATGGAACACTAGTTTAATCCTGGTATTAATGTAACACTAGTTTAAAATCTGGCCTCAGAGAGGGGATTGTGGTAACTAAATATGGATCACAACACAGTTTTTGCACTTCTGTTATTTGCATTTTGTTTTCTTTTTCATTTTTTTCTTTTTGATCTGATTTTTCTTGTGCCCCATGATAATTGTGATATATATATATATATATATATATATAAAAGAATTGTACATGTTTAACATATATTGGATTACTTGCTGTCTGAGAGATGGGAGGGAGAGAGAAAAATTGGAACACAAAGTTTTGCAAGGGTAAACGTTGAAAAGTATCTGTGCATATGTTTTGAGAATAAAAAGCTTTATTTTAAAAAAAGAATTTTGGCTATACTGTTAATAAATTTATATCGATTGTGGGAATAGAAGGAATGTCACAAGAGGTTCCCCTTTTAACCCCATAAGTGGATTCATTTTTATCTGTATTGCATTCCTTTCTGTGGATAATATGCCAGGTAATCTATTGGGAAGAGACCTTCTGTGTAAATTTCATATTACTATTTCATGTCTCCCAGATAAGACTCTAACCCTCCAGGTTGGATAATCCAGCTCCTTTGTTTTCACTATAATTTGATATCCTCATTGTTTAACCTCATGAACAACTGTTTTTCCTATGATTTTTACACAAAATGATCATAACAGTGACTCTATTATTCCTTCTGATACCTCATGTTCTTTGTGGGCCACTTCCTGTACTGATGTGGGTCTTTGGAACTGATGCGGGCGTAGCACTCCCGACTCCCGATTCCTTGTACCTTTGATTTACAAGATCTGGTCAAAACCCCAAGGGGAGAGATCAGTATCTGAGCCAGTTTGGGCTTCTACCCAGCCCCCCCCCACCGGATCTGAGATGGCTTGGATAACCCAACCCCCAACTATCTGAAAAGCCTGCCAAATATCTGGCCTTCCAGAAATCAGCCCATAGGCATCTTGAAGCAGATTAAAGAGCCAAGGTGGAATCATTTTTTGTCAGAGAGTTGAAAGATGCCAGCCAAGTTGCTTTGCATCAGAGACCCTCTGTGGGGCTGCTTTCAGCATATATCTTCCTCTATCTAATGCCTTTTACTCACCAGACCTAACCTTGCTTCCAAACCTTGCAATAGACATCTTTTTACCCATCTAGGTTTTCGGCCTGTAAATTCATTTACAGGGGACTCTCGCCGCCAGTAGACCTGATTTAACTTTGTATCCTTGCGCCAAATCCCAAGGAGTTGCAGGGGAGCTCCATGTGACTCCCTGTACCCCAATCCTGCCACTAGACCTCAATTAATCCTATTGAGGTATATAGCTCATTATTAGGTATTTACCTCATCATGTTACTTCATCAGAATCAGCAGTCCCAATTACTCTTACTACCAAAGGGAGGCCACCTCCAGCCATGCCTTAGTATCTATTGAGTAAGGAGGCTGTTGAAGGGTTTAGTCCTATCATTAATTCATTAATGTAACAAAGGATTGTTATGATTCCACATAAATCTCCCTGTCACACTCTTAACAGCATGTTAAGAAACCCATACCAGGTCCTGATGGAAGGCCTGTTTATATATCTATTCAAGATTTACATGTCATTAAGGTACATGTTGGCCTAGACGTCCTGTGGAGCCTAACTCTGCCGCCACTGTCTCTTCTATTCCTCATGATGTTACCTGTTTTACAGGAACTGATTTCTGGGCTGCACTTTTCAGTATTCCTATAAGCCCAGAGTAAAGATTGCTGTTCCCCTTTACTTTACAACCAACAAGAGCATGGATATCTCAGTTCTATGTTGCCCTGAGTTAGCAACAGTCTGGGCTCAGGCCCAGGGTCAGAATCAAGACTCCTAGGTCCTGGCCCCACCTTTCATCCACACCCACATTCTAAATTAGGCAGGGTTCATGCTGGGGCAAAGCTCAGTTTAGTTTTCAGGGTCTTAAAAGCCTTGGCCTGATCAGAGTCATATTCAAGGGGAAGAGAATCATAAAAGGCCTTGGCAATAATCCCAGTTAAGCATCCAGATTCTACAAACTCCAGCCATGTTCAGGAAAAAACACAGCTTTTTCTTAGAGGCAGATTCAGGGAGTGACAGCCCAAATACTTACCAAAATGACCTGCTATGTGAGCTTCACACAAAGAAACTATATGGCCCCTGAAGAACAGGAAGTTAAGGGTTTTTATGGTAGCAGCCAGAGAAGCCTTTCCAGTTGGGCTGCATATCAAGACATCATCCACATACTGGATAAAGCTGCTGTTAAGCACCTCCAAATCTCCTAAATAGTTTTGGTTTTTTTGCTGAGGCATTTGAGTTAAGTAACTTGCCCAAGGTCACACAGCTAGGAAGTATTAAGTGTCTGAGACTAGATTTGAACTCAGGTACTTCTGACTTCAGGGCTAGTGCTCTACCCACTGCAGCACCTAGCTGCCCCCAAATCTCAAATCTTGAGCCAGTGCTTGTCCAAATATGGGGGGGGGGCTGTCAGGCAAGCCTTGAGATAGGACTGCCCATGCTAATTAGTGGTGATTGCTCCTCTTGATTTGCCCATTCAGAGGGAGAAAGAAATTGTGGGTCTTTATGCTGTGGTATGCAAAAGAAAACATCTTTAAGCTCTAAAGAAGAAAAGCATTGTGTGTTCTGGCACACTTGTATTGTGTTAATGGCTTTTACCAACCATTTGCTCTGATTATAGAAATTTGCTATAAGAGAAAAAAGAAGGGATGTGATGATAAAAGTACTGACAACCAATCACGCAGTAACAATTCCACCTCCTAACCATGATGTAATGGGACTTAGTGTCTCCCTGATCTTTGGGGATGAGTGGGCCTGGGTTAGAAAAATCCTCAATCTTAATTCCTCCCACTCTGGCAAAATTCTGAAAATGATCTCTACCCTCCCAACTGGTTCCCATGGGAAACTCCCACCTCCAATTGATCTGGGAATCACTTTGGCCTGGGAAACAAGCACCGCCCTTATTGATTTGGAAATTAATCCCTCAAATTTCTCCTGAGCTATAAATTATTGTTCTGTAAGAAATGACCAACAGGATGAATACAGAGAGGTTTGGAGAGACTTACATCAACCGATGCTGAGGGAAGTGAGCAGAACCAGAAGATCACTGTACACTTCAACAACAATGCTGTATGAGGATGTATTCTGATGGAAGTGGATATCTTCAACAAAGAGAAGATCCAACTCACTTCCAGTTGATCAATGATGGACAGAAACAGCTACACCCAGAGAAGGAACACTGGGAAGTGAATGTAAATTGTTAGCACTATTGTCTATCTACCCAGGTTACTTATACCTTCGGAATCCAATTCTTAACGTGCAACAAGAAAATTGGATTTACACACTTATATTGTATCTAGGTTATACTGTAACATATGTAATATGTATGGGATGGTCTGTTATCTAAGGAAGGGAGTAGAGGGAGGGAGGGATAAATTTGGAAAAATGAATACAAGGGATAATATTATAAAAAAAAATTACTCATGAGTCTATCCTGTCAAAAATTTTTTTATAATTTTAAAATTAATTTTAAAAAAAGAAAGCTAATTAAAACCAAAACTCTGTACCCCAATCTTTGCTATCTTCCTAATCAGGAAGGTGCCCACTTAAAGAGCTTCTCAGTGAAAATAAACCCATTTTTGCCAAATCTCACTTGGAGACGGGACTGTGAATTCTTTTATAAAACTTGTGACATCCGCTTGGGGACCCTCATAGCTGTGAGGGTATATCACCCCTCAACAGTCAGATTCTGTAATAATCACATGGGAAGCAAAGAAACAGAACTCGGAAATTGAGTCAGAAGGATCTGACCTTGAGCAGAGGCTAGGGTAGTCCTCCCAGGTTTTACCCAGATAAGATGTCCACCTAGGACAGTTCAGGAGGGCATCCCTCTGAGTAACTTATGCCATTGCTGCCATGGTGGGTCACTGACTTAATGATCCACAGGCAATGATACCCAAATTCAAAACAGAAAATCTCTTGGGACGGTAACTGATATTCTTTTATCTTTAATAGTAAATTCTACTAAGCACAACTTAGGGCTAGATACATTCTTGCTAAAAGTTTACTCAGACTCACACCCACAGGACATTTTGTTTCCTTTTCTTTTCCTCCAGTTTACACTCATCTTGATACAAGGATCACTCATTACATAGGCTTACAGATTCTTAGCAAACACATTCGTTGTTTAGGAACTATACATCCTAAACAGGCTCATTTCTCAGGGCTGATGATCTTCCTTACCCTGATGGTGTCAAGAAAACTGTCAAGCTTACAAAGTAAGGGGGGGGGGGTTCACAGCAAATGCAGGGCAGGGGCTGAGCTTGCTGTTGCTGACCCCAGGCATTCTTAGTGTATGAGTGGGCTGTGCTGTTTAATATCCCCTGTTTGTGAAGGGGAAAAGGTGCTGTACCTTCTCATACTTGAAGGAGAACTGTTAAGGCTTTTACCTCATCCTTCTTGTTCTATACACAGTAATTACCAATTTTAGGTTTAACATGATGACAATCACTCCAAATAATTTACCAGTTTCAGAATTTTTGTAATAGCCAAATAGTCTTAGCTGTAATTTTCTCCCAATTTCCTAAGTTACATTTACAAAGTATTATAAAATGGAATTAGCAAGGCTAAATAAACTTTCCATCTTCTTTTAGTTGTTCAGTTTATTCTGTCTCTAAACTGTTACAGTTTTGGGGAGTTTTTAGGGAGGATTTCTATTCCCTCAGATAAGCTTCTCTTTTAATTTAGGGAGAAAACAAGACAATTCTTGAAACTGAGATTATAAGGTTTTTTAACTTGACTTAACTTTAGTTCATGAGATTCCCTAAATTCTAATTAAATGTTCTAGACCCATTGAATTGCCATTTGGTTATTGTCCAGTTCACACAAACCGTTTCTCTTTTGTGAGCCAGGAAAGAATTAAATGCTACTGTTTACTGACAGGGCCCTCAGAAATCTGACTTTAGATGGTTCAAAAGCAGGCTGTTTATTGGCAAAGTTGTAAAAGTAGCAGTGAACTGCCTTTTTTTCTAAAGTTCCCAAACTCTTTAATCTTCTGTTAACACTCTCAGTACAAATAGATTGCAATTTCCATATCCCTGTAGTGGGCTTTGATTAGAGCTTCTTTAAAATTGCTCTTCAGAACTAGGAGATCATTATACACTTCCACAACAATACTATATGAGGATGTATTCTGATGGGAGTGGATATCTTCAACATAGAGAAGAGCTAATCCAATTCCAATTGATCAAGGATGGACAGAATCAACTACACCCAGAGAAGGAACACTGGGAAATGAGTGTAAACTGTTATTTTTACCTTCCGAATCCAACAACATAACACAACAACATAATTCGGTTCTGCACATATATATTGTACCAAGCATATACTATAAGATATTTCATATGTATGGGAGTGCCTGCCATCTAGGGGAGGGGGTGGAGGGAAGGAGGGGAAAATTTGGAACAGAAGGGAGTACAAGGGATAATGTTGTAAAAAATTACCTAAGCATATGTACTGTCAAAAAATGTTATAATTATTCCAGATTGTTCTCCAGAATGGTTGGATTCTTTCACAACTCCACCAACAATGCATCAGTGTCCCAGTTTTCCCATATTCCCTCCAACATTCATCATTATTTGTTCTTGTCATCTTAGCCAATTTGACAGGTGTGTAATGATATCTCAGAGTTGTCTTAATTTGCATTTCTCTGATCAATAGTGATTTGGAACACTCTTTCATATTAGTGGAAATAGTTTCAATTTCATCATCTGAAAATTGTCTGTTCATATCCTGTGACCATTTATCAGTTGGAGAATGACTTGATTTCTTATAAATTAGAGTCAATTTTCTATATATTTTGGAGATGAGGCCTTTATCAGAACCTTTAACTGTAAAAATGTTTTCCCAATTTGTTACTTCCCTTCTAATCTTGTTTGCATTAGTTTTGTTTGTACAAAAGCTTTTTAATTTGATGTAATCAAATTTTTCTATTTTGTGATCAATAATGATCTCTAGTTCTCCTTTGAACACAAATTCCTTCCTCCTCCACAAGTCTGAGAGGTAAACCATCCCATGTTCCTCCAATTTATTTATGATCTTGTTCTTTATGCCTAAATCATGGACCCATTTTGATCATGCCCAAAAAGTGATCAAACTGTGCATCCCCTTTGATCCAGCAGTGCTACTACTGGGCTTATATCCCAAGGAAATACTAAAGAAGGGAAAGGGACCTGAATGTGCCAAAATGTTTGTGGCAGCTCTTTTTGTAGTAGCTAGAAACTGGAAAATGAATGGATGCCCATCAATTGGAGAACAGTTGGGTAAATTATGTTATATGAATGTTATGGAACATTATTGTTCTGTAAGAAATGACCAACAGGGGGAATACAGAGAGGTTTGGAGAGACTTACATCAACTAATGCTGAGGGAAACGAGTAGAACTAGGAGATCATTATACACTTCAACAACAATACAATATGAGGATGTATTCGGATGGAAGTGGATATCTTCAACATGGAGAAAAGCTAATCCAATTCCAATTGATCAATGATGGACAGAATCAGCTACACCCAGAGAAGGAACACTGGGAAATGAGTGTAAACTGTTAGCATTTTTTTGTTTTTCTCCCTAGGTTATTTTATTTTTACCTTCCAAATCCAATCCTTCCTTTGCAACAACAATAACAACAACAACAACAAAATTCGGTTCTGCACATATATGTTGTACCTAAGATATACTATAACATATTTGATATGTATGGGAATGCCTGCCATTTGGGGAGGGGGTGGAGGGAAGGAGGGGGAAAATTGGGAACAGAAGGGAGTACAAGGGATAATGTTGTAAAAAATTACCTAAGCATATGTACTGTCAAAAAATATTATAATTATAAAATTAATTTTTAAAATAAAAAGCACATATATGCATATAATAAACATTTAATCAATAAAAAATGTTATAATTATAAAACAAATATATTATATATATAAATACAATTGCTCATACTATCATATCTCAAATAACAAATTTCACTAAACTGAGTATATTTTCTTTCTTTTTCTCTCACATCATGTATCTCTGCTGCAGTCAGGGAAGGAGGGAAAGGGGGAGAAAGAGAAAACAACTCTCTTAACCTTATGCATTATTCTCCTAATACCAAGGAGGCCTTAATTTAGGCGAATATGCTTCCACATTACTTTACTCACACACACAAATCATTTATCTCAACACTGGCATTGGATGTTGGTCATATCTTAATAGTTCTCTAAGTTCAGTATGATTGATTTAATCTTATGACAAATAATGGTTTCCTATTGATAGAATGATTGGTTTGCACTCAATGTAGAGCATATCAGCCAAGCTCTCTGAACCAAGAGAGAGATTCATTTGCACCTTCAGTCAGCGTCCTGGTGGCTCTCCTAGGGGACTGAGAGAGCTCAGATTCAGAGCTAGGGAAGACAAGTGGACTGGAGGCTGAAGCACAAGCCCTTGGACTCAGATTCATTCATCCCATCTCACACCACCAGGGTGGCAGGACTGTCCTCCTTAGCTTCTCCACTGCAAGCAAGACTCCTGAAGGCCTTGAAGAAAGCTAACCAGGCCCCAGGAAAGAAGAGAAGACTTTGAAAGAGGTATAAAGAATTTGGACTTTAACCCCTGGCTGTTCTTGTGGTGATAACTCTGCTGAAAGGAAGGCTGGCCCGAAGACCTCCACACATACAAAACGATATAAATATGAAACAATTATAATAAAGCAGTTGACATATAGCACTTTTGCATTTGTGATCTTCACACCATTATTTCCTCTCTATGAATCAGAAAACTGAGCAAGGATAAAATAACTTGCCATATATTACAGGCTAATACATTTCTACAGTTGAAACAGAGAATGGTGGGCTTACCAAATGCAGAGGCTGACTGGCTTTCTCAGCTCACATGGCCATGCTGGGTGCTTTCAGGGGCACCTAGATTCTTCTCAGATAGTTCCTGGGCAGAACCTGTTGTATGCTGGGGTTTCTGGCACCAGGATCTCCCCTTGATGCCAGGGGCAGGTAATGCTGACCATGGGACCTGACCCCCACTCTGTCCCCACTCCCCCAGGCTAGATCAGCAAAGTATTAGGGCAAGATTGTGCAGTGTCCCCACAGCTGTTGCTGCTTCTTCCATTTCTGCAGGTGGGGCAGAATTTGAGCTTCCCTACAGTTCTTTAGCAGTCTCTTTTCTTAATCTGATCTGCCATGGGAGAAGTCAGCAAACAGAGCATTTGGACTGTATTGATCTTGTTAGCAATTCCCACAAATGAGATGCACTCTGGGAGTGGAGCATACTGAACAATCAGGGTTTGGAGAGGGTCTCTTTAACTCCTTCTGGGTGTTTTCCCAAAGAAGCAGAAGAGAACTCTGGACAAGAGAGGAATCAAGGAAGGGTTAGCAAAACGTTGCTATTTACCTAATTGGTTTTTTTCTTTCAGAATGAGGTAAATTCCTGGAATTATCCCCAATGTTTCAGGATTTTTTCTTGTGATCTTAAAATGACTAACTTCCAAACTCCTTAATCGTGGCTTTCCAAACCCTGAGAATCTGCTAATATGTTATTTTAGCAGTTCTATACTTTTAATTAGCTGACTTTGTTTCTGTAGCCTCCAGCTTGGCCAGAAACGGGGCTATAGAAAAAAAAAAAAAAAAAAAGTCAGGCATTTTTTCCCTTTTAAGGAGGGAGTCAAGGGGTTAAGACATTTTCCCCAGCATTCTAACTATAGCATAGCACTTTTTTTCTCATTGGCTGAATTTTAAATCTTTCCAGGTAACAGATCGACCTCACAGAACAAACATGACACAGATATTCTGCACAGAGACCCTGACACAAAAATCACATGGAAGAGGGCTGTCCCATCTTTACCAAAAGCCATCCTTACAGCACCTGCCTCTGCTTGTATCCCAAAGAGTGGCAGATGTTTCCTAGCTAGGAAAAAAAAAAAATTTGCTGAAAATTGCAAGAATTTCCAGTTCTGGGCATTACCAGTCAAGTCATAGAAAATCTGCTGAGTGTCGGGCTCAAGAAGACCCAGAGAAACCTCCTCCCAGTTGCTTGGGGTGTCCCAGCTATGGGACTGAGGGAGAAAAGAATGGGGGACTTACCTTGAGGAGGAGGGGATGAAGCCAGAAAAGACCAGATTCTCCTTGAAGAGGCCACCAAATGTTGAGGTTCAAAAGGAGACCCCAAAATTTGAAGTCACAGACTGATATTTCAAGGTGTCTCAAAAGAATTAGGAGGCTTATAAAGTGGGAAAACATTTTTACATTCAAAGGTCCTGATAATGGCCTCATTTCTAAAAGATAGAGAAAACTGACTCAACTTTATAACACTCCAAGCCATTCTCCAACTGATAAATGGCCAAAGGATGTGAACAGACAATTTTCAGATGAAGAAATTGAAACTATTTGTAGTCATATGAAAAGGTGCTCCAAATCACTAAACATCAGAGAAAGGCAAATTAAAACAACTCTGAGATACCACTACACACCTGTCTAATTGGCTAAGATAATAATTTAAAAAAAACGACAATGATGAATGTTGGAGGGGATGTGGGAAAAGTGGGACACTGATGCATTGTTGGTGGAGTTGTGAAGAAATCCAACCATTCTGGAAAACAATTTGGAACTATACTCAAAAAGTTATCAAACTGTGCATACCCTTTGACCCAGCAGTGCTTCTACTGGGCTTCTATCCCAAAGAGATCATAAAGGAGGGAGGGGGACCCACATGTGCAAAAATGTTTGTGGCAGCCCTTTTTGTGGTGGCAAGAACCTGGAAACTGAGGAGAGGCCCATCAGGTGGAGAATGGCTGAATAAATTATGGTATATGAATGTAAAGGCCTGAAACTCTTAAAAGATATGCTTGAATCAGACAACCCAGCACTTAAGGCTAATTACCCATTGGACAATAACTCTATTAGCATATTTGGAATTTCTCTTCTCTCAGTTAATGCTGACTCAATGCTTGGGGTTAAGAGAATTGTAGGTAAGGATCAGAGGGTGCATTGAGAGAGGCCAGAGAACTTGGCCACAGGAGGATGGGGAAAAAAGTGTGGAGATTCTGTACTCTAGAATGAAGGAAGGATCCTTGGCAAAACTCCTGGCAGTTTTCTCCATCTCCTTCACTTCTCCCCTGAAGACCAAGGACTTTTGCTTATCCTGACTCTGGCTGTTCTTGAAGCCTCCAGGGAACTAGCCCAGACTTTACATTTTCCTGCCCAATGTGTGAACCAAGGACCCTAATTTCATTGAAGATTCCCAGGTGACCAAGAAAGAGACAAACAGGGAACTTACATTGTTAAGGGCTAAAATAGTAACCTTTTCTAACTGAAATGGGGCAGATATTAGGAAAAGATTCTCCCCCAACCCCAACTCCACTCCCACCTCCTCGCCAAGGGAGCTGTATAGAAAGCATACTTAGGTTGATCAAGAGACAAGGTTTGGTTGTACCTTGGGAGCAGATTGGTGGCCTCTAGGAGACATTAGAATGCAAGTCCCCTTGGTTCTTCAAGGAAGAAGAAATAGAGGCAGATAATTGGAAACTAGTAGGAGATCAACTATGTGAACACTACAAGGATAAAGGTCCTGATTCAATTTCTAAGGAAACAGTCTATATATACAACATTATACAATTGGCCTTAAAGAATCCCACAAGTTATGGAAAAAAGAAAAGTTTTAAGAACAGCCAGATGAGGAAGTGTGAGGGAAAAGAGGAAGACAAAGGACAGATTAATGGCAATATCAACACAAGGCATGAGGACTTAAGTGAACTTGAAGGGCTTGGTGATTCACACTCTCACAGCCCAGCTTCAACTCTGCCTACACCAGAGCAGGTCCTTGACATCCCCCCCGCCCCCATCAACTTCACCTTCTGGGGGGGAGGGAGGAGGAGGAATGGGAGGGGCCGTGATATCACCAGCACCTCCCCCCCAGCAGTCACCTTTCCTTATGACTAGATTGCAAAAGGCACTACTTAAAGCCACAGAAGGGCAGAATATAGCTGATTTGAGAGTAGAAATGTTTCCTGTGATTCAACAGTTTAACTCTTCAGGTCAAGAAAGTAGAAGACACACTCCTTTTGATCTAGAAATCCTCAAAGACCTGAAAAAGGCTGGCACATGTCATCTTATGTTATTGTGTTATTACAGAATTTGGCTTCTGAAGTCTTAACCCCTAGGGACTGGAAGTCTATAGCAAGGACATGCTTAAAACCTAGAAAAAACTTCTTGTGGCTTTCTGAATATAGTGAGCTCTGTAGGATACAACCCCAACAAAAGCGTCATAGTGGAGTGAATACTCCAATCACCTATGAACAACTAACAGGGGTAGGTGGTTGTGCAGACATTTCAGTGCAGATTAATTACCCCCTAGCAGCAGATGAGCAAATTGCTGCTGCTGCTATGAAAGCATGGGGTTTTATCCCAGGTAAACAGGACAAAGGAGAATCCTTCAGAAAAACAGCACAAAGGCCAACTGAACCCTTTGCTGATTTTGTGGGTCATTTGCAGACAGCTGTCACATGAACTATTGGTGAAAATGCAGCAACAGAAATTATGATAAGGCAACTTGCTAAAGAAAATGCTAATGAGGTTTGTAAAAGAATTATACTAGGACTATGCAAGGATGCTCCTTTAGAGGAGATCATAAGACACTGTCCAAAGTGGGCACTAATACCTTTTATAGCCAGGCTATGATGCAGACTTCCCAATATCTGAACATAGGAAGAAAATAGGCTGGGAGAACAAGACCCAAAACCCCATGTCCAAAACGCAACAGAGGCTTCCATTGGGCATCCCAATGTAGAGTGATTCAGGAAAACAGAATGAGGGGCCCAGCCCCAGGGCCCCCAGGCAAAAAACACTTGGGGCATGATGGCAGCCAATGCTACACCCAGAGAGCCTTTAAAAGTTCAATACCCAGACATGACCAATCAGCCAGGAAGCAACCTGATGGGAGAAAGGGATTACAATGGGGAGAATAGAGTTGTAGGCAGCTGGGACAACTGAGATTCCCCCTTGAGAAGGGAAATCTGTTCCTCTCCAGCCTATGGATCCTTTGCCTCCAGGCACAATAGGCTGGACCATTTCATCTCCTGAGAGTATTTATAAAACAAAGCTGGGGAATGTGTAGATAATAGTACTTAATATGGTTCTACAAGACTGACACCTACCATGATGTAATTGTAATGGAACAAGTAAACTAGGATAAACTCCCCAAAGGATATTCTCCACTGAGACCAAGGCCCTTCTGAAGGACTCCATAATGCTAGCCCAGCCCCAGGGGAAGGAGACAGGCCATGAAGGAGACAATAAAGAATTTGGACTTCATCCCTGGCTATTCTCCTGGTGATTACTCTGCTGAAACACTGGTTGGTCTGAAGACCTCCAGAAAGCTAACTAGAACAATACAGGGACTCTCCTGGAGCTCCTGGCCTATCTCTTGGTTTTCAGAGAGGCTTAGAATTAAAGCCCCCCAGGGTTAGGTGTGACCTGTTTGTAAGAGCTTTGGTTGTTGTTACCTCTGTGGGTCCCTCTAGGGTGGGAGCAAGAGGATGCAGAGATAAAGACAGGGACTAGAGGCAGGAACTTCACAAAAAGGAGTCACTTTGATTGATTTGCTACCTCCACTGGGACCCAAATGCCAGAAAGAATTGGCCCTGGGAGTCTCAGGTCTTCTCCTCAAGTGAGTGCAGTCCATCCACAGAGCAGAACAACATTACCAGCCACAATCATTTCTGTAGACAGGGAGGATGGGCTGTGGAGCTGATAGGGCCTGATGTATGGGTCATTACAAAACCAGGGGGAACACAGTAATAACAACCCTGTCCTGGTCAGCTGATTATTTGCACCCCTGGCATGTAGGGCTCCTACACACACACACACACACACACACACACACACACACACACAAACACACTCCTGTTGGGGGTTATTACATTAGAAAGGACTGAGGAACTCCTCCACTTACTTCTCCATTCCCCAGGGATCAGATTTGCTCTCTTTGGGCCCACCCAAAACCTCTTTCCATGCAAAGTCTCTCCTCCTCTTGTTCTCCTGTGGCCTGAAGCTCCTGAAGCATGATTTCTCCAGGATTTATGTAAATAATGTATCTCCAGAGGTCGGCAACATGTCCTCATGAAGCCTCAGCTACTGACTTTTCAGAGCTCCTATGTGTATATATGTACATGTGCACACACACACTCACATACTCACAGACACACATTTGTACCACCCAGGATCCACCATCTCACTTTTTCACCTGTTTCCCCTCCACTGAGAACACATAAAGCCAAAATCATTCACTCATGGTCTCGTCTGTCTGAACAATAAAAAGATCCACTTGCTGACGTCCTAAAACATCTCTCTCCTTCTGCACCAGAGTCTGCCATCTTTAAGAGGCAGACAGCATCGGGATTCCTCTTTGTTGTTCCTCAGCAATCCCGGTTGCTCTTTGTGCTAACCCGAGGTCACTGCCATAGTGGGTCCTTACTTTTGTGGCCCTTACTTATCCATGCCTTCCCCATCCATCACACACATAGGTACATTCGACCCACCTGCAGTGCACATGTGTATGTAGACAGCAACTCTGATCAGTGCCTCAGATTCCCTTTGCCCCCTCAAACACAACTATCCGTATTCCTGAACAGCTTTCGACTTTGTTTCACTTGGCACTGAGCCCTCTCTTTACTCCCTCTGCCTCCCTCTTTTTTCTTCTTCTCCCTGTTAACTGGGATTACATTGAACTTCTCCATTCATCCCCCTCTGTCATTTATTCTTCCTTCCTTTGACCAGAAGACTGAGGTTCAGATGTCCCCATCCCCTTGTTTGTAGAGATGTCTACCTGCAGACCCTCCTTGCCAGAAATAACATTTGCTATCCCGCCTTCTCTCCACCCTCTTCTCCCCTTTCCAGTCTCTTCTTAAGATCGTGAAGACATAACAGAACCACTTCCAGCATTATTCTACTTTGAGTCTCTCTGTGAGCCCATATAGGGGAGATAGGGACACCTGTCATCTCACCATATTTGGAAAGAACAAAAACTACCATATAACACAGGTTTCTCCCTTCTGGTATATGATAAGTGTCTGTGGAAACTTGGAGAAAGAGGCAGACATATAATGAGAGAGAACAAAAAAGGGAGAAAGAAGAAAAGAGAGAGAGGAGGAGGAAGAATCAGAGAGAGACGGAAAGACACACAGTATGAGACAGAGAGAGAAAGAGAATGAGGAAAATACAAAGAAAAATAGGGGAGTCAGTAAAACCGAGATGCGGAGAATGAAACAGACGAGAAACAAAAAAAGAGAGAGATGAGAAGCCAGAAAATGAGAGTATGAAGAAGAAGAAAGACTAAATGAGATAGAGAGAAAGGGAGACATATTGAGACAGAGACAGAGCAAGAGAGAGCAAGCAGAGGTGACAGAGAGAGAAAGGAAGGAAAGTATAATATGGAGAAAGAGATAAACTCAAAATGAGAGAGAGAATAAAAAAGAGAAAGAAAGTGAAAGAGACAGAGGGAAATTTTAATTCACTTCTCCATGGGTGAATAAATTCACAGGTGAATTAATTAAATGTAGGTTTGGACAATTTCATTCAGCTGTTCTTACAGATTGATACCACTGGAGGGAGCCGCTCATTTTGATATTTAGCACAATGCACAAGCATGTATTTTATGATTCAAACCCAGTTCCACTTGTGCAGTGATGAAGAGAGAAAACCACTGGAACAGAGTGTGGAACACAACATAGCACTCTCACTCTCTCTTATTTGTATTTTGCTTTTTTTCCTCAGATTTTCTTTTTCTTCTTTCTTGATCTGATTTTTTTCTTGTGCAGCAAGTAGGTATCCATATATTGGATTTAACATGTATTTTAACATATTTAACATGTACTGGAGTACCTGCCAGCTAGGGGAGGGGTTTGGGGGGGAAGGAGGGGAAAATTTGGAGCAAAAGGTCATGCAAGGGTCAATGTTGGTAAAATTACCCATGCATATGCTTTGTAAATAAAGAGCTCTAATTAATTTTTTTTTTAAATCTATCTTAAACCAGAAGGGAGAAGCCTGTGGGGGGGTTGTTTATTTCTTTGTTTTTTAAAATTGAATTTTGGCACCCGAAATTGTGTCAAGAAAGGCTTCTTATGTATGTCAGGACTCTCTCAGAGAGAAAAAGAAATAGAGACAGAAAAAAGAGAGAGAAAAAGAGGAGTCCGAGAGAGAAAGCCAAACAGAAACAGCCAGAGAGAGGATGAGAGAGAGAGTGTGACAAAGAGAGAGAGCAAGCCAGCATGAGAGATAGAAAGATAGAAATTCCCAGGGGATAAAGAGAGCCAGGAAGTGAGGAGAGAGGGAATAAGACAAAAAGAAATACAGAGGGGGTGTGGTTACCATGTGATAGAAAAGCAGGAGAGATCTCTAGAAGCAAAGCAAAGTTTATGGTACATTCTGGAGAGAAGGGCGTCCCACCCTCTAGCAGAGAATTGAAGGGAGGAAAAGCCTTCTGGGGCAAGGTTAACACTTTTAATCCCTAAGGCAAACACCCCCCTCCCACCACGGACCCTTATCCTCACTGGCTGAGGATCTTACACTCTAAACATGACATCTACCCCAGACATTGAACTTGACCAATAAGTACATAGTTGCTTATATTTGACCGAAATAGGGAGGAAATGATGTCATGGGAGCAGAGCAGCAAGGGGACTCAAGTATGCCCTTGACTCAATGCTCAGGCCTTCAGGCCTGCTCAAACTCTGAAGTAGATGAAGCCTTACTCGATTTTCACAACTGTCTTGAAAGAGCTCACCTCATCTCGATCAAGGGCAAGAGAAAAAGAGAGAAAAGAACCCAGATAGACAGTAACAGACAGAGACAGTAAGAGAGAGAGCAGGAAAGAGTAAAGAAGAAAGGAAACAGCATCAGAGAAACAGAGAAAGTGAGAGAAAAATACAGAGACAGTGCAACAGAGGCTGAGAAAAAGAGAGAGAAAAAAACTGAGAATGTCACAGAAACCCAAATAGTGAAAAAGAGCTTGAGAAAGAGGGGTGGGAGGAGGAGACAAAAACATACAGAGAGAAAGAGAGGTGCAAGAATCAGAGACAGAGAAACAGATGCAGCAGACAGTGATGAAGAAGAAAAGAGACAGAGACAGAAAGAGGTGAGAGAAGCAGAGAGAAGGAAACAGTTTGCATTTCCCCCCACATCCTTCTGTGATCCTTAGGTTGTCTGTGTCTTTGAATTGTGCACAATTTCCTTTGGTCAGAGGCAGATGTTCTCTGAATGTTCTTCATTTTGGTTTTAACTTCACTTCCAGGCTGTCCCTCCCTTTCTGAGTATTTGCATTCCCTTCCTCTCTCTTTGCTTTTCTGTGGGGAGGGTTGCCATTCTGATGGGGGCGATAGCCCCTTTAAGATTCCTTGTCTGATCTACAACTTTCTATGGGACTGATCTTTGATTTCAAGATCTGGTCAAAACCACCCTTTTGTAAGGGGAGAGATCCTATCTGAGCCAGCTTGGGCTTGTACCCAGCCCCCACCGGGATCTGAGCTGGCTTGGATTTTCTCAACCCCCAACTATCTGCTCAGTTTCCCCAAAACAGTTTCTTCCTTACCTGAAAAGGCTGCCAAGAATTTGGCCACTGCCCTAGGCTTCTTGAAGCACATAAAAGAGCCAAGGTGGAATCATCCCTTGGCAGAGAGTGGAAAGATGCCAGCAACCATGCTTTGCATCAGAGGCTCCTGTCCCGCCGTCTCTGGTGTATTTCTTCCTCTATCTAATGCCTTTACTACCAGACTTTAATCTTGCTTCCAAACCCTGCAATAAACCTCTTTTTATCAGTCTAGGTTTTCGGGCTTGAAAGTTCATTTACAGGGGACTCTCGCCGCCACTAGACCTGATTTCACTTTATATCCAAGGGGATTGCAGGGGAGCTCCATGTGACTCCCTGTACCCCAATCCTGCCACTAGAGCTCAATTAATCCTAATTTTAATGAGGTATAAACCTCATCATTAAGTATTTACCTCATCAATCAGATTCTAGAGAACTACAGAGACACAGAGCGAGGATTATTACTGGGCTGAGGCTGCAGCTTGCACTCCTTCACACCCAGTCTTGCCCATGACAACATCATGCCCAGGGTGACGTCAGGCCCTCCCTAGAACACCAGATGATAGTACTTCACTTGGACGGAGACTGTCTCCTAAAAGTCAGTGTAGTCCATATTCTGATGAATATCTCTTTAGCATCCTTTTCATGTTTTCCTTAGAGAAAACTATTCCAGACTCTCAGAAAACAAAATACACCTTTCACTCTGTTCCCTTTTAAGTGATGACATGTAACTTATCCTCCAGAGAATTTAGGGTTAGGGTTAGCGTTAGCTCCTCATAAACTCTGCAGAATTTTCTTTAGAACGTATCACTTCGATCAGTTCACGACCATCCGGTCTTCTGTGGAAGACATTTTCCATCACCCTCTTGCTCTCTTCCACAGATGCTTCTGCTTCACACATAAAACACAGACTTTCCCCTGGCTCCACAGGGAGATTCACTCCATGATGAGACACTTCTTAGCTTTCTTGCAATTCATCCTAGAGAACGATTTTTCTCAAAATTCAACCAGGCTCTTAATGACAACTAGAGTTGCCCCTGACACACATAAGTACTCTGACCTTTGAGCAAATCGCTTCTCTGAGCTTCAGTGGCACCCTCTAAATTGAAGAAGGTTGGACTCTGAAGTGTCTTCAGCTCTACATCTCATGATTTTGGTGCTTCAGGAATTGATGACATCCAAGGGCCAGGCCATGGTCTTCACCCAGGAGGAGCGTTTGGGGCCTGGGGACATAAGTCCTCCTGAAAGTGCCTAAAGGGAAAGAGCGATCCAAGATGAGCTGATTTCTTCAAGTCAGCAACACTGAAGTGCCTGCTACATGCCGGGCCCCGGACTAAGCAAAGGAAGCCGAGTCCTTCCTAAGGACTGAGCAGCAAAAGGAAGTCCAAAGAACATCTCCTGCCCTGCTGGGCCAGTCAGTCCATCAACAAGGAGGGAGAAGAGCACTGTGGGCTCCACTGTGCCCTGGATAAGTGGAACAAATCCAGTGATTTAGTAAACCACTAGTTAGAGAGGTTAATGACGGTTCCAGGAGAGTAGAATGGGGGAGGGGAGGAATGGTCCGAGTCTAATGAAATCATGGCTGCAGGAGTGAGCAGTGTTTGCACAACAGCACAGAGGAATTCTCATCCCACGACATTTAATTCTTCCTCTTCCTCATCATATCGCTTTAGCACTGAACAGGAAGGGCAGTTTGCCTCAAGGGCTGGTCTGCTTAGAGAGGGTCAAAGATCACAATTACAAAGGGAGAAGCCAGTCTGTGTTTACAGTTACAAATGGGAAACAGCACCCCGATTCTCCCAGAGCCACTCGCTTCCACTTTTTCAGAGATGGGCTCCCTCCCTTTGGGTTAGTCTGGTGAGGAGTTTCAGCAGGCGCTCTTGGCTCAGAAGGAGGTGAGTTGGGAGGGAAGGAGGGCACAGGGGCCTTGGGGAGGAGGAGCTCTCCGAGATGAGGGCCTAGAGTGGGATGGCCAGGGGCAAACTGAGCAATGTGGAGGACTGGGAGGAGTTTGAGGCCGAAGATCTCGGCGTGATGGGGGCGGGTCTTCCCTGGAAGCGGCCCTGGGGGAGGAAAGGGCTCCAGCGTTCTGGGGGATGGGCAGGGTGGAGCCCTTGGGACCCGGCTCAGGCTGGCCGGAAGCAGGAAGTCTGAGCTGGGCTGGCTCTGCCTTTCTGCTGCTCCCTTCCCTGCCACAGAAGCTGCTTTAGCTTCCCTGAGAGTTCAGTTCTCTCCCTTTCCCCCAGCAGCTCATCATCTGTCTCCTTTTCCCCAGCTCCCCTGAGTTCAGGTCCCTCCCCCTTTTCCCGAGAAGCTCCTGGCCCTCCCCCTTTTCCCGAGAAGCTCCTGGCCCTCCCCCTCTTTCCCGGGAAGCTCCTGGCCCTCCCCCTCTTTCCCTGGGCGCTGAGATTACTGGGCACGCCGGCAGCCAGACATGTGCTTGCAGCTCTCAGGTAGGTGTGAGCCAGCATCCCCCCCATTTCCTGGCTCCCACTGGCTGCCCTGGCCTTTAGGTCCGCTGGCTTTTTGGTACATGACCTCCAGGTCAAACAGAAACCCATCTTCCTCCCAAGGCTGCCTGTTGGATGAGCTCCCCACCCTTAAACCTTTTCCACATTCCCGGTCACTTCCCAGACTAGCCCAGGTTCCCCATTGGGTCACATTTCCCAGACTTCGGACTGTCCATAAAAATCTAGGAGTCCTAAATTCAGCCTTCTGCTCGGGACCCAGGTGCCCCGTCTCCCTGCCCCATGTCTTCCTCAGAGATCCGGCTGTCCTGCCTTCACACACCAAGCCTAAGCTCACCAGGAGACCCTGGCAGACCTCCCCAGCTCCTAGGGAGAGCTCAGGGTACATCTGGCTTCCCAGGCTCAGCTGTCCATCAGGAGCAGTTCTCTCATTCCATTGGCTCTGACCTCCATGGCATGACCTCCATTGGCTCATCTTGCCTCCCAGAGCGCACCCTGCTTCCCCAGACCTCCTGCTTCCCTGGCCCCTCTTCTCTCTGAGCCCTCAGAGTTGAATCTCAGACTGCATTTAGTCTCCCAGGCTCTGGCTTCCCCTGGTCATTCCCTGGGGCCTCCATTCCAGAGCCTTTCCCATCTCCACCTTCCCACTCTCCCTGCTTCCTAACCAAAGAAGGCAGTCTGTTGTCTGGAAGGATAGTGTGGCTGTTAGTTGGGTGAGGGGAGTTAAGGAGGCAGAGGACCAGCTGGGGTGGAAGGTCTCACTCAGGAGCCAGGGAGGCTGACTGGTCTCCTCCCATCTGGGATCCCTTTTATCTCTGGGCTCTCCTTAGGAGGATGGGGAGGGGAGGGAGGAGAAGAGGAAAAGATGGGAGGCAGCAATCTTCCTCTTCTGACCACCTCCCTGTCTCATGCTGACCCTCCCTGCACTGTTCTGTAGGGTGCAATCTCCCCCAAAGGCAGGGGCAGGGCCTCTGTAACTCCTGGAGGGCCTCACCCTCCACCAGGAATCCCTGCAGGCTTGCCTCCAGCTTAGAAAAGGAGTGGAAAGTGCTCTCTTCCTCTGGGATGCTTCTCCCTCTGCAGCTTCTTCTGGTGACCCGGGCCTGGCCCAAGCAGGGATTGGCTCAAAGACAGACACCAAAAGTGGGGTGAAATTAGAACAGTTTTACTCTCAGGGCCCGAACAGCCATCTCCAGGCCCTGAAATCAAAGACTGTCAGCCTGGGACTAGGATGAGAGGAAGCTGGGATTTTCTAGGCAGAAGAAAAGAAGGGAGGGACTCCTGGAGCTCCTGGGTCCCTGAAGGGTGGGACTCTGAGATAAAGACCTGGGACCTGAGGGACGACCTTGACAAGATGAAATCACCTCCACAGGGAGCCAGGAGCCAGAGGGAATGGGCCCCGGGAGCCTCAGACCTCCTTCCCAGGTGAGTGCAGTCCATCCCCAGACCTGACCAACATCTGCAGTCACAGGGAGGATGGGCTGTGGAGCTGGCAGGGCCTGATGTATGGGTCATTTATTTGCAAAAAAGGGGAGGAACACAATAGTAACAACCCTGCCCTACCAGGTGATCCCTTGGGCCCCTGACATCATCCTGGGCACCCAGGGCACACACACACCCCTTCTGTTGGTTTTGACATTCCTCCTCATTACAAAGGCCTGAGCAGGTCCTCCACTTTATCAGGAATCTCCATTCTCCAGGGGTCCGATCTGCTCTCTTTGGACCCACCCCGCCCCCCTCTCCCCCAAAAGGCTCTCCCCCTCCCCTTGGTCTCCTGTGGCCATGCTCCCCTGAAGCTCAGGAAGCACAATTTCTCACGGTTTTCTCTAAATAATATATCTCCAGGGGTCAGCAACATGTCCTCATGAAGGCTCAGGAACTGACAGATCAGCGTTCCTGGCCCATACTTATCCATGCCTTCCCCATCCATCACACACATGTGTACATGCGACCCACCTGCAGTGCACATGTGTATGTAGACAGCAATTCTGATCGTTTCTCTTCACTTGTGTTTGGCCTTTTTAAGTTTTCTTCAATGATGGTCTTTTCCTTAGCTGTGCTTGGAAGGATCGTTATTAAAGGCCCTTTTCCCTGAAAGCATTGTATTTCTTTTTGCTTCATAATTTGCTCTTGGCCATAAGATCATGCCTTTTGCCTTCTGTCAGATCCCATTCCAATTTCTCTGCTCCTTAATGAACTTTGCTGCCAAATTAGGTCTAGTCCTAATGGTGGCTCCTTGGGACTTTAGCTGCACAGGATTTTCTTCCCGGCGGCTTGCAGGATTTTTCTTATTGACTTGTCAGCTCTGCATTTTGGCAGTGATTTCCTGGGAGTTTTCATTCTGAGATCTCTTTCAGGAAGTTGATGTGATTCAAGGAAGATGCAGAAAGAAACCTGAGAATTTTCTCTTGGCCAGCAGGAGCTCTATTCCCATATAAGCCTACAGGCTAGTCATGGGAAAGGCTACTAGGGCTACCAAAGGAGGCTGCCCTTATCAGGAAGTTTTGGTCCTTTGCCAGGCCTCCTGGACCTGGAAAAGGATCAAGGACATGGTCTTCTATGACCTCGAAGATTGTTGCTGTATTGATTTTACCTGGGAATGGAATATGCTTTTAATTGTGCAAGATTATGATAAGCACAGCTGAAAGCATATTTCTGGTGGTATATTAAGGAGAAGAGCTTATAGGTAAAATGAAGAGGGAAAAATAGGCCCAAGGAGTGGGAAATGGGAAATGCAGCAGGGTTACCAAGGAAAGATTTTGGAAGAATCCATTAAAAGCATGTGCCCTGCTGGACGCTGTTCCATCATGCTTTCCATAATATCTTATTTCTCAGCTTTATTTCCACTGATCCTCAATTCAATCAATCTCTTAATGACCACAGGTTTAAGGGTTGACTCTGACACTCATAAAGACTGTTTGGGCAAATCCTGTCTCTGTTTCAGTTTCTTCCTGTATATTTCAGAGGGTTGCTCTCTTTAATTCCAAAAGGTTTTCAGCTGTATATCTTATGATTTTTGCTGGTTTAGGAGGTGGTGACTTTCAAGGATGTTGCTGTGGACTTCACCCAGGAAGAGTGGGGACTCCTGGACCCCTCTCAGAGGGAGCTGTACAAGGAAGTCATGGTGGAGAATGCCCGGAACCTGCTCTCCCTGGGTAAGAAGTCTATAATCAAAAGGAATATCTTCATTCCCCTGGATGCAGGATTTGGGGAGTGGGGGAAGAGAAGGGAAAGGGATGGTCTTTGCATTATATGATAGGATCTGGGGATGTCCTTTATTGCTCCTGAAGCTCTCTCTTGCAAATGCCCAGGTCAAAGATTAAATCAGTGTGGAAGCTTCTCCAACATGGAAATTGTCTTAGAGGTTAGACTCTACCTGGAAATGAATTTTGTCTGCCAAAGAGGTGAAAATTGCTCAGGCACCTTTTCCTTTCAAATTATTTCTTTTCAGGATTATGTTTTCCAATACTTTTGCGATATTCTTCTTTTCAATAAGCATCAATTTGTAGCCCAAACCACCTAGTTGTCCCTAGTGTAGGAAGTTTCTCCTTTACCTTCCTTTATATTGCCATCAAATTGCAGCAAAAGTGATGGGAAAGGAATGGAAGGCAATAGGCAATTATTTCTACTTGCTATTTACCAGGGGCTGTGGCATAGGCTTCTTTTACAATACAGTAATAATGTTTTTTAAGAAGAACTTCCAGAAACTAAGTTATTTTAAGTATCTTAAGTAGCTAAATTAATGCAAAAAAAAAAAAAATCAAGAAAGATGCTATTTGCATTCAGAGAAAAACCTGATAAACAGAAATACATATGGCATAATTTCAAAAATATATATATATGTATGTATGTACATATATATACATGTGTGCATGTGTTCATTATTAATCTATGTATATATATTTCTATATAATGGCTCCCATATCTAAGGTGGGGACAGGCAAAGTGAAGAGAAAAAATGTACTGGATCATTTTGTAGTGTGTTTGCAAGAAATAGCAAATTGTGCGTTGTAGATTGACAGTTTCATATGCAATTGCCAGTTTCATTTTACTGTCATATGGAAATGCTAGTTCTTCAATTAAAAATAAAACTAAATTTTGTAATGTTCTAGCTAGCTCCCTGAAAGGCTCAGAATCAGCCAGAGTCAGGGTAAGCAAAAGTCCTCGCCCCACATTGGGCGCCAAAATGTGATGTTCTGTTTCTCTAGAATACAGTCATTCTCTGGAAGCAGGATTCTTGGGGATCTTCTGGAGGCAGCCTTTATTTCAGTTCATTTCAACAATCCCAAGATGCAGTCAGGAGTTAAAGTCCTTTACTGTCTCTTTCCAAATCTTCTCTTCAGCTCCCTCTGAATCCAAAGCCTACATCCCATGAATCAGACTCTGCCTCCAAGAGTGTGGGATTGTGGGTTTCCCAGAAGTCAATCCTAGTTGTGAATCTCCCGGAAGTCCATGAGCAGCCTTTTCCTTTAGACTTGTGAATCTGCTGGACTTGAAATTTCACTGAATCCTGGCCCTCTGAATCTCATAATTCTCCCTTTGACTCACTCCAGACTGACCTCCCCGCTCAATGCTGGCTCCTTATATCCTTCCAGAGAATGGGCTTGTGGGTACTCCCTGGGCTTGTGGGAGCTCCTTAGAGAACCAATGAGCAAATTTCTCTAAAGGTGTGAACTCTGAACTAGAGAATTGTTAAGTACCAGACAACTGACTTAGCACCTAATAATAATCCTAACAAAATTTTGTGTCATTTCCTCTTAACTTTCCAGGTTAGGTGATATGTTTATCTCTATTTGAGAGTTGAGGAAACTGAGGCAAACAGTATTTAACTGACTTGCCGGAGGTAGACAGTTAATAATTGTCCAAGGCTTAATTAAAATTCTTGTACACATGACTCTATGCCCAATACTCTCCACTGTACTTCTGACTACCTTTAATTTCCAGAGAGTGGAGTGAAATGAGTCTATCTTTCTGTAAAAAAGGTGTGCCAAGTCCAAGGTCCCTAATGACCAGGCCCAAGGCAGCTTCATCCCAATAGCTCTTTTTGCCCAGGTTTGGGATCAGAAGTTTCTGCCAGAAAGGAGCCTCACAATACAAGAGGTGGAAAGAAGGACCTTTGGCTCTCCTTCAGAAGAAGCTGTACAAATACTGGAGAATATTCTATTTTAGATTCCCTGCTTTACAATCACTAGTATGTGAGTATAGACATAAACGTCTCACCAAAAAAAGGCTGGATTTCTGCACGGAGCAACTCTGGATCCTCCCCCTCCCCCTAAGGAGAACTAAAATAGAAACCTCTCTCCATCTTCACCTCTAACTGATTTCCATGCCCAGGGCTTCCAGTTCTCAGAGAAGAGGTGGTCTCTTATTTGGAGCAAAGGGAAGCATCCTGGATGCTGGACCAAGAAGGCCTCAGGAGCTACTCTGCAGGTGAGTGAGTTGGAAACAGGCATATAAGAACTATGCTTACAGGAGGCCTCTAGGAGTTACCCTGAAGTAAGGGTTCAGTTTGGGGGAGAAAGACCAGACTTGGATTTCATTGTAGCATATTTCTTAGTAACAACATCATTGTCTCCTCAGTGAATCTCAGTTTCCCACCTATACAATGATCGTTTTGCACTCCATGGCCCTTCCAGTGATCATCTATGATCCTGTTAGAAGTCATTGTGTGGAAGTTGGGGAAATGGAAATCTCCTGATGAGCCATTTCTTAGCACTTCTTCTAGTCAGTGAACAATTAAGGGCCTGGTACATGGCAGCCCTGGGCTGAGCACCCAGGAACATAAAATGATATAAGGGACATCCTCTGCTCTCATGGACGTCACAGAACGGTGGGGCAGAAAATACCCCAGTGACTATGGAGAAACCCACTGTGAATAAATTTAGTACATCATTAAATGTTGGGGATAATAATGGTTTAAGGAGGAGAGCAGAACTGCAGAGGAAATAGGCAAAATGAAATAAAGCAGCTAGCACTTAATACACACTGTGTGTTATGCATGGGATTGTCTTATTTTATCCCCATGGCAACCTGAGGATTGTGCTGATATCATTAAGCCCATTTTACAGGTCAAGAAAACGGAATCAAACAGAGCTCTTTTAACCTAACTAGCAAGCTTCTTAGGTGTGATTAAAAGTCTGGTCTTCTTACTTAACTTCCTACCCATAGTCTATCCACTGCAACTGTATTGTGATTTTCACATAGATATGATGAAAATGGCCACACTTGTATGAGACAGAAAGTAGAAGGAGTATTGGACAAGCTCCTGTTGAAACCATGAAAATCATTTGTTAATCTCTAAGCAAACAAAAGAAATTGTTATTATTAAAAATACTTATATTTCCATTGGCTCATGACAAAAATTGCATTAGATGACAAAGGTACTCACGGGTCAATTACAAATAGTACTTTATGTTGTTTTTAAGTAATATTTATATACTCACAACCTTTAAAAGGATAGGAACTGAAACCCTAGGGAATGACCAAACCAGGTTGCCAACTACTTCCTTTGAAAAACTACCAGACAGAAGAAGAAGAAGATACACCGAGGATATCTTCAAATTAGAAAACAACCATACACATGTCAATGAGAGGCACTTTAAGGTCTGATTTTCTGCAAAGGTTGTGGCCTTCCATGGTGATTACATGATAGCCTCTCCTGTCCCTGCCTCCTGCCCATGGCTTTCAAGTAGCCTGCCAACATTACTGCAGGAATGCAGACCCAGGTAACATCTTAATCAGGTGATTAGAGATTGCATGAGGTGGGGTTACAGGTAACCCAGGAAGAAGAGAACTACACTGGTCCAGGGAGAGACAGCCCCTGAGGGTCATTGCACTCCTGTGGCCATTTGTATGTGAAGCTCCATATGGAATGCTGTTAACAATCTGGTGTCAAGTTGAAAAGCCAAATATTCAGATTTTGACAGAATGACTGCTTAGTCCTAGAAAGCAGTGTATTGGTGATGGTGAGAACTTGAAATCACAGCAGAAAGATAGATGTTAGGGGCAATTATGCATATCTGTGTTGTCCCAGGGGACAGTTTTGTAACCAAACCAGACATTTATTTACTTCTTAACCTGCCACTAACATATTTTTGGGTCAGATGCCTTGGATCATTATCTCAATCTTTTAAGGGGTTTTTCAGCTTCTAAAAGGAAATGATTGCAATAGTGGAACTCTCTTCCATATCACCGGATGATCAACTAAATTTTCTATATGAGATACATTTTCAGGTGTGGAAATGTTCACATATTTTTTAAAAGTTGAGTTTTTTAGGATATGCAGGGGGCACAGAATAACATTTTGAAAAAGAACTAAGTATTATTTCCCAAAAAAGGAATGAATCAGAACAAAATCTCATACCTCAGGTAAATAAAAACACAACTATTACCATTCTATATATAACCTCAGATGATGTAATAGAAAAAAATAAAATTAAAAGTGATCCTCATGGAAATTTGTTATAGTTATAGGCAGGATAGATCATGAAAACATTTGAATAGTTTACATATACATATGTATATACACACACACCAAATGGCATATTTACAATAAAAGGATTGAAAGTGCAAATAATGAAAGGGAAAGGGAAAAACTGAGAGGAGATAATTTGCCACATACTGTAGGCCAGTGGTCCTCAAACTTTTTAAATAGGGGGCCAGTTCACAGTCCCTCAGACTGTTGGAGGGCCGGACTATAGTAAAAACAAAAACTCACATTCTGTCTCTGCCCCTCAACCCATTTGCCATAACCCAGCAGGCAGCATAAACATCCTCAGTGGGCAGCATTTGGCCCAAAGGCCAAAGTTTGAGAACCCCTGCTGTAGTAATGCATGCCCATTTATGAGATGTAAAATGTAGTCTCAACTGTTGGGATTTCGACCAAATCACTCAGCCATTCTGAGCTAAGGTCCTGAGTTGTGCTCCCATGAGAATGAAGGCACTTTCTGTGATGTCACAGGTTTAGTGGGAAGTTCCAGTGTAACTGTGCATGAAGCTCCATAGATATTAAATTATATTGTGATGTTAATTAATGGGATTGAAAATGATTGGATCTGTCCATTTAGGATTTTTCTCTTTGCCTATGAAGAGAGAAAATAAGTATTGCTATTTCTCATAAATAAATAAATAAACAAATTCATAAAGAAGTGCCTACATCATGGCTATATTTGTTTTGTTTATTCTTTTTTTTTTTTTTTTTTTTTTTCGTTTTGGAAGGAGAGATCAGACTTGGAATGAAGGAAGCTACAGCAAACAATCTACATGACATTCATTCTGCGGTCAAAACTCACATGGAAAGATTCACTGGTGATGGTTCTTCAGATTTTACTTGGACAGAAAACTGTGCATCAAATGAGAGAATCCAAACTCAAGAGAAACATGAATGTAACCAATGGGGAAGGGCCTTTAGACAAAAGGGATCTCTTATTGTACATCAGAGAACCCACACTGAAGAGAAACCTTATGTATGTAACCAGTGTGGAAAGGCTTTTAGACAAAAGTCAAATCTTACTGGACATCAGAGAACTCACACAGGAGAGAAACCTTATGTATGTGACCAGTGTGGAAAGGCTTTTAGACAAAAGTCAGATCTTACTGTACATCAGAGAACTCACACTGGAGAGAAACCTTATGTATGTAACCAGTGTGGAAAGGCTTTTAGACAAAAGTCAGATCTTACTGTACATCAGAGAACTCACACTGGAGAGAAACCTTATGAATGTAAACAGTGTGGAAAGACTTTTAGAAGTACAGGACCTCTTGTCAAACATCAGAGAATCCACACTGGAGAGAAACCTTATGAATGTAACCAGTGTGGAAAGGCCTTTAGAGAAAAGGGATCTCTTATTGTACATCAGGTATCCCACAAAGAAGAGAAACCTTATGTATGTAACCAGTGTGGAAAGGCTTTTAAACTAAAGCAAGTTCTTAATGGACATCAGAGAAACCACACTGGAGAGAAACCTTATGAATGTAACCAGTGTGGAACGGCTTTTAAGGGAAAGAGAGCTCTTATTGTACATCAGAGAGCCCACACTGGAGAGAAACCTTATGAATGTAACCAGTGTGGAAGGGCCTTTAGTGAAAAGGGAACTCTTGTCATACATCAGAGAACCCACACTGGAGAGAAACCTTATGAATGTAAACAGTGTGGAAAGACTTTTAGAAGGACAGGAACTCTTGTCATACATCAGAGAACCCACACTGGAGAGAAACCTTATGAATGTACCCAGTGTGGAAAGGCTTTTACACATAAGGGAGCTCTTAATGTACATCAGAGAACCCACACTGGAGAGAAACCTTATGAATGTAACCAGTGTGGAAAGGCTTTTAGACAAAAGAATTCTGTTATTCTACATCAGAGATACCATACAGGAGAGAAACCTTATGAATGTAACCAGTGTGGAAAGACTTTTAGACAAAAGAGTTCTCTTATTTCACATCAGAGAACCCACACTGGAGAGAAACCTTATGAATGTAACCAGTGTGGAAAGGCTTTTAGACATAAGGGAGGTCTTATTATACATCAGAGAGCCCACACTGGAGAGAAACCTTATGAATGTAACCAGTGTGGAAGGGCCTTTATTGGAAAAGGAGCTCTTATTGGACATCAGAGAACCCACACTGGAGAGAAACCTTATGAATGTAACCAGTGTGGAAGGGCCTTTAGTGGAAAGGGAGCTCTTACTGGACATCAGAGAACCCACACTGGAGAGAAACCTTATGAATGTAACCAGTGTGGAAAGGCTTTTATATATAAGGGAGATCTTAATGTACATCAGAGAACCCATACTGGAGAGAAACCATATGTATGTTACCAGTGTGGAAAGGCTTTTAGACAAAAAACAGCTCTTACTGAACATCAGAGAACCCACACTGGAGAGAAACCTTATGAATGTAAACAGTGTGGAAAGACTTTTAGAAGGACAGGAACTCTTGTCACACATCAGAGAATCCACACTGGAGAGAAACCTTATGAATGTAACCAGTGTGGAAAGGCTTTTAGACAAAAGAGTTCTCTTATTCCACATCAGAGATCCCATACAGGAGTGAAACCTTATGAATGTAACCAGTGTGGAAAGACTTTTTTACTAAAGGGAGCTCTTGTCATACATCAGAGAACCCACACTGGAGAGAAACCTTATGAATGTAACCAGTGTGGAAAGGCCTTTAGTGGAAAGGGAGCTCTTACTGGACATCAGAGAACCCACACTGGAGAGAAACCTTATGAATGTAACCAGTGTGGAAAGGCTTTTACAGAAAAGAGTACTCTTATTAGACATCAGAGAACCCACACTGGGAGAAACCTCATGAATGTAACCAGTGTGGAAGGGCCTTTAGTGTAAAGGGAGCTCTTACTGGACATCAGAGAATCCACACTGGGGAGAAATCTTATGAATGTAATCAGTGTGGAAAGGCTTATAGAAAAAAGTCAGATCTTACTGGACATCAGAGAACTCACACTGGAGAGAAACCTTATGAATGTAAACAGTGTGGAAAGGCTTTTACAGAAAAGAGTACTCTTATTAGACATCAGAGAACCCACACTGGGAGAAACCTCATGAATGTAAACAGTGTGGAAGAACCTTTAGAAAAAAGAGATCTCTTATTGGACATTAAAGAACCACACTGGAGAGACATTTTATGAATGTAACTAATGTGGGAAGTGTTTTTTTAAAAAGGGAAGTTTTTGAGTGGATGCCCATCACTTACAGAATGGCTGAATCAATTATGATAAAGGAACATTATGGAATATTATTGCTTTATAAAAAATGATCAGCAGGATGATTTCAGAGAGATCTGCAGAGACGTACAGGAACTAATACTCTAAATCATTGTGAATCAGAGAAATGCAAATTAAGACCATGTTGAGGTATCCCTACACACCTCTCAGACTGGCTAAAGTGACAGGAAAACATAATGACTACTCCTGGAGGCAATGTGGGAAAACGGACAATAATGCATTGTTGATGGAGTTGTGAAGTGATGCAACCCTTCTGTAGAGCATTTTAGTTGTATTCTCAAAAGTTATCAAACTGTGCAGATGCCTTAATCCAGTAGTGTTTTTACTGGGCTTATATCCCAAAGAGATCTTAAAGGAGGGAAAGGGACCTATATATGCAAAAATGTTTGTGGCAAGAAACTAGAAACTGAGAGCATGCCCATGAACTGAAGAATGACTGAGTAAATTATGATTACGGATGCTTTGGGATATTATTGTTGTGTAAGAAATGACCAGCATGATGATTTCAGAGAGAATTGGAGAGACTTACATGAACTGATGCTAAGTGAAATGAGCAGAACCAGGAGATCATTACACAAGGCAGCAATAAAACTATATGATGATGAATGGTGATAAATGGGGCTCTCTTTTACAATGAGATGATCCAAATCAATTCCAATTTTTCAATATTGAAGAGAACCAGCTACATACACCCTGTGAAAAAACTATGAGAAATGAGTGTGGACCACAACATAGCATTTCCACTCTGTTATTGTCTGTTTACATTTTTGTTATCCTCAGTTTGTTTTTATCTTCTTTCCAAACAGATTTTTCTTGTGCAAGATAACTATCATTATGTATACATATATTGTATCTAAAATATACTTTGACATATTTAACATATATTGGACTATCTGCCATCCAGGGGAGGGAGTAGGGGGAAGGAGGAGAAGGTTGTAACAGAAAGTTTTAACAAGGTGTCAATGTTGAAAAATTACTCATGCATATGTTTTATAAATAAAAAGGTATAATAATTTTAAAAAACGTCTAAAACTAAAACCAAACAAAACCTAAAATAAAACCACAACAAGAACAAGCAAAAACTATACTTCAACACAGGTTTCTCCCAGACAGTATCTTATCTCTTTCAGTCTGGCTATTTCTCTCACTGTCTTTTGGGCTCTCTCTATTAATCATTCTCTTTTCACTCACACTCACACTTTCTTCCACCAACAGTACCCTGCCATGTTTCTTTCTCTGACATTTTTTCTTTTTCTCTCTCTTCATCTGATTTTTGCTGTCTCTCTCTTTTTGTCTTTTATTCTCTGTCAGAATCCCTGTCAATTCAAGAAAGATTTGTCTCTCACAGTCTCTGATGCCAAAACTCACTTAAAAAGGAAAGAAACAAAAAAATAACAGTGCTGCTTTCTCCCCGCTGTTTTAAGATAGCTGTCTGTGGGTTGTGATAAATATCAAAAAGTGAGTGTTTCTCTCCCATGGCAGCAATCTATAAGAACAGCTAAGTTAAAATAGCCAAAACAGAGATTCAATTGGAACATATGGAAAAGTAAATTACAATCTCTCTCTTTTTCTTCGATTCTCTGTTTATTTCACTTTCAAATTCTCTTTTTTACTGTTTTTGTTCTCTTTTTCTCTGTCTCTGTCTTTCTCTTCCTTTCTTATTCCCTTTTCTCTTTTTCTGTTTATATCTGTTTCTCTATTACTTTCTCTTTTTCATTCTCTCTCACTGCCAGCTGGAGAAAAAGAGATAGACATAGGATGAAAGAGAAAGTAAAAGGGAGACAGACAAGGAGAAAGAATCAGAGAGAGACAGAAAGACACAGTGTGAGACAGAGCTTTAGAGAGAAAGAGAATGAGGAAAACAGAAAGAAAAACAAGAGAGCCAGTAAAAGTGAGATGTGGAGACAGAAGAGAGACAACAAAGAGAGAGATTAATTCACTTCTCCATGTGTGAATAAATTCACAGGTGAATTAAATGTAGGTTTGGACAAATTCATTCAGCTGTTCTTACAGATTGATACCACTGGAGGGAGCCACTCATTTTGATATTTAGCACAATGCACAAGCATGTGTTTTATGATTCAAAGCAGTTACACCTGTGCAGTGAAGAGAGCCATCTAGCCCCAGAGAGAAAACCACTGGAACAGAGTGTGGAACACAACATAGCACTCTCACTCTCTCTGTGATTTGTTTGCATTTTGTTTTTTTTTTCTCAGTTTTTCCTTCTTGAACTGATTTTTTTGTGCAGCAAGAGAAGTGTATAAATATGTATACATATATTGCTTTTAACATATTTAACATGTATTGAAGTACCTCCCAGCTAGGGGAGGGGGTGGGGGGGAGGAAGGAGGGGGAAATTTGGAACAAAAGGTTATGCAAGGGTCAATGTTGGTAAAATTAACCATGCATGTGCTTTGTAAATAAAAAGCTTTAATTAATAAAAATAAATAAATAAATAAATAAATAAAATAAACCAGAAGGGGAAAAGCTTTGTTTTTTTTTTTGTTTGTTTTGTTTTGTTTATTTATTTGTTTTTTTTAAATTGAGTTTTGGCACCCAAAAATTGTGTTACAACTTGTTGTGGATGTGTGGGACTTTCTCAGAGAGAGAAAGAAAGAAAAAGAAATAGAGACAGAAAAAAAAAAAACAGAAAAAGAAGAGTCAGAGAGAAAGAAAGAAAAAGAAATAGAAAAAAAAAAACAGAGAAAAAGAAGAGTCAGAGAGAGAAAGACAAACAGAAACAGAGAGGATGAGACAGTGTGACAGAGAGACAGGATCTGACCTTGAGCAGAGGCTAGGGTAGTCCTCCCAGGTTTTACCCAGATAAGATGTCCACCTAGGACAGTTCAGGAGGGCATCCCTCTGAGTAACTTATGCCATTGCTGCCATGGTGGGTCACTGACTTAATGATCCACAGGCAATGATACCCAAATTCAAAACAGAAAATCTCTTGGGACGGTAACTGATATTCTTTTATCTTTAATAGTAAATTCTACTAAGCACAATTTAGGGCTAGATACATTCTTGCTAAAAGTTTACTCAGACTCACACCCACAGGAGATTTTGTTTCCTTTTCTTTTCCTCCAGTTTACACTCATCTTGATACAAGGATCACTCATTACATAAGCTTACAGATTCTTAGCAAACACATTCATTGTTTAGGAACTATACATCCTAAACAGGCTCATTTCTCAGGGCTGATGATCTTCCTTACCCTGATGGTGTCAAGAAAACTGTCAAGCTTACAAAGTAAGGGGGAGGGGGGTTCACAGCAACTGCAGGGCAGGGGCTGAGCTTGCTGTTGCTGACCCCAGGCGTTCTTAGTGTTTGAGTGGCCTGTGCTGTTTAATATCCCCTGTTTGTGAAGGGGAAAAGGTGCTGTACCTTCTCATACTTGAAGGAGAACTGTTAAGGCTTTTACCTCATCCTTCTTGTTCTATACACAGTAATTACCAATTTTAGGTTTAACATGATGACAATCACTCCAAATAATTTACCAGTTTCAGAATTTTTGTAATAGTCAAATAGTCTTAGCTGTAATTTTCTCCCAATTTCCTAAGTTACATTTACAAAATATTATAAAATGGAATTAGCAAGGCTAAATAAACTTTCCATCTTCTTTTAGTTGTTCAATTTATTCTGTCTCTAAACTGTTACAGTTTTGGAAGTTCTTAGGGAGAGTTTCTATTCCCTCAAATAAGCTTCTCTTTTAATTTAGGGAGAAAACAAGACAATTATTTTTAATTTTTACATTAATTTTATAATTATAATTTTTTTTTGACAGTACATATGCTTGGATATTTTTTTTAAAACACTATCCCTTGTATTCACTTCTTTTCCAAAATTTCCCCTCCCTCCCCTAAATGACAGGCAATGCCATACATAATAAATGTGTTACCATATCCTAGATACAATACATGTGTGTAAAACTAAATTTCTTGTTGCATGCTAATAATTGGATTCTGAAGGTAAAAGTAACCTGGGTAGAATGACAATAGTGCAAACAGTTTACACTCATTTCCCAGTGTCCCTTCTCTGGCTGTAGCTGATTCTGTCCATCATGTATCAACTGGAACTGAATTAGATCTTCTTTTTGTTGAAGATGTCCAATTCAGTCAGAATATAGCTTCATAAAGTATCGTTGTTGAGGTGTATAGTGATCTCCTGGTTCTGCTCATTTCACTCAGCAGCAGTTGATGTAAGTCTCTCCAAGCCTCTCTGAAATCATTCTGTTGGTCATTTCTTGCAGAACAATAATATTCCATAAGCTTCATATACCATAGTTTACCCAACCATTCTCCAATTGATGGACACCCATTCATTTTCCAGTTTCTGGTCCCTACAGAAAGGGCTGCCACAAACATTTTGGCACATACAGGTCCTTTAGTATTTCTTTGGGATATAAGCCCAGTAGTAGCACTGCTGGATCAAAGGGTATGCACATTTTGATAATTTTTTGGCCATAGTTCCAAATTGCTCTCCAGAATGGTTGGATTCTTTCACAACTCCACCAATAATGTATCAGTGTCCCAGTTTTCCCACATCCCCTCCAACATTCATCATTATTTGTTCCTGTCATCTTAGCCAATCTGACAGGTGTGTAGTGGTATCTCAGAATTGTCTTAATTTGCATTTCTCTGATCAATACTGATCTGGAACACTCTTTCATATGAGTGGAAATAGCTTCAATTTCATCATCTGAAAATTGTCTGTTCATATCCTTTGACCATTTATCAATTGGAGAATGAAAACAAGACAATTCTTGAAACTGAGACTATAAGGTTTTTAACTTGACTTAACTTTAGTTCACGAGATTCCCTAAATTCTAATTAAATGTTCTAGACCCATTGAATTGCCATTTGGTTATTGTCCAGTTCACACAAACCGTTTCTCTTTTGTGAGCCAGGAAAGAGTTAAATGCTACTTTTTACTGACAGGACCCTCAGAAATCTGACTTTAGATGGTTCAAAAGCAAGCTGTTTATTGGCAAAGTTTTAAAAGTAGCAGTGAACTGCCTGTTTTTCTGAAGTTCCCAAACTCTTTAATCTTCTGTTAATACTATAAGTACAAATAGATGGCAATTTCCATATCCCTGTAGTGGGCTTTGATTAGAGCTTCTTTAAAATTGCTCTTACTATCATATTTCAAATAAGAAATTTCACTAAACTGAGTATATTTTTTTTCTTTCCCTCTCACCTCTTCATCATGTATCCCTGCTATACTCAGGGAAGGAGGGAAAGGGGAAAAACGAGAAAAGAACTCTCTTAACTCTTTGCATTATTTCCTAATCCCGAGGAGGCCTTAATTTAGTTGAATATGCTTCCACATTACTTTACTCCCTGAGAGTTCAGGTCTCCCTGAACTTTCTCCCTGGAAACTCAGATTTCTTCCCATTTTTTTCCCCAGGAGCTCAGTTCTCTCTCCTTTTTTCCCTGACAGGTCAGGTCTCTCCCCTTTTTTCCTTTGAAGGTTGAATGTGTCTCCCTTTTTTCCTGGGAGCTCAGATCTCTCTCCCCTTTTTTACCTGGCAGCTCATAATCTCTCTTCCCTTCCCACCCTCCACATCCCTCCAGGAGCTCAGGTCTCTCCCCTTTTTTCCCTTGGAGCTGAGATTACTTGGCACTCTGGCAGCCAGAACTGTGCTTGCAGCTAGCTCCCAGGCAGGTCTGAGCCAGCATCCCCCATATTTCCTGGTTTTCATGGCTGCCCTTTCCTGTAGGTCTCCTCTTCTGTGCTTTTAACTTTCTAAAGTTATAATAAGAACACCTGCAAGCATATTTTTAGTGTTATATTTAGGAAAAGAGGTTATAAAGTGAAGAGGCAATAGGCCCAAGGAGTGGGAAACAGGAAATGTAGTTGGGAGAGCAGTAGGGTTAGCAAGCAAAAGAATTTGGAAAAATTCATTAAAAGAATATGCCATGTAGTCCCAGGTTGCTGTTCCATTATTCCATTCACAATACATCCCATAATAAACTTTTTTTCAACTGATCCTAAATTCAATCAATCTCTTAATGACCCCAGGTTTAAAGACTGACTCTGGCACTCATAAAAGCTATGACCTTTGGGCAAATTCCATCGCTGTGTTTCAGTTTCCTCCTATAGATTGAAGAAGGTTGCACTTTCTAATTCTGAAAGATCTTTCAGTTCCTTCTCTTATGACTTTTGATAGTTTAGGAGATGGAGACATTCAAGGATATAGGTGTGGACTTCACTAAAAAGGAGTGGGGCCTCTTGGACCCCTCTCAGAAAGAGTTGTACAAGGAGGTCATGTTGGACAATGTCCAGAACCTGCTCTCCCTGAATAAGACACTTCCCCTGATTATTGCAAGTCTACAATCAATTTAGGGGTGGAGGGAGAGAAGGGAAAAGGATGGTCTTTGCATTATATGATAGGCTCTGGGGATGTCCTTTATTGCTCCTGAAGCTCTCTTACCAATTTCCAGGTCAAAGATTAAATCAGTGTGGAAGCATTTCCAAATAGGAACTAATCTTAGAGGTTAACCTCTACCTGGAAATGAATTTTGCCTGCCAACACTCTTCAAATTGTTCAGGCATTTTTTTTCCTTTCCACTCCTTCCTTTTGGGGATTTTATTTCAAATATTTTTGCAACATTCTTATTTTTTAATAAGCAACAATTTGTACCACAAACTATCTAGTTGTTCCTAGTATAAAAAACATTTCTCCTTCACCTTCCTTTGTGTTGCCCTTAAATTGCAGCAAAAGAATAGGGAAAGGAATGGAAGAGAATAAGCATTTATTTTTATCTACTATTTACCAGGTACTGTGCCATACTTTTAATTGACAATACAGTAACAATAATGTTTAAGAACAACATCCAGCAAATACATTATTTTGAGTATCTTAAGTACCTAAATCAATGCTAAAGAACAAATCAAGGAAAATGCTATTTTCATTCAGAGAAAAAACTGATAAATATGTAGAGCATAATTTTACATATGTAAGAGTATGTGTGTGTGTGTGTGTGTGTGTGTGTGTGTGTGTGTGTGTGTGTACACAGGCATATGTTTATTACTTATATATGTGTGTGTATTTATATATATATTTCTATGTAATGGCAGCCATCTCTAGCGTGGAGGCAGGCAAAGGGAAGAGAAAAAAATTTATTTGATCATTTTGTAGTCTATTTGAAAGGACTAGCAAGTTGTACATTGTACATTTATAGTTTCATGTGCAATTACTGTTTTTATTTTACTGTGATAGAGAAATGCTTGTTTATAAATTCAAAATAAAACAAAATATTGTGTCACTTTAACCTCATCTTAACTTTCCAAGTTAGGGGATATTTTTATCCCCATTTGAGAGTTGAGGAAACTGAGTCAAATAAACTGTGTAATTGACTTGCCCAGAGGTACACAGTAATTGTTCAAGGTTTCCTTCAAACACAGGGGACACCTGACTCCATGCCCAGGACTCTCCAGTATACCACCGACTCCCTTTAACTTCAATGATAGTCAAAACTATGGAATGAGTCATTTTTTCTTTTTTGATTTGATTTTTCTTGTGCAGTCAGATATGTAGGCATATATTGGATTTAACATAGATTTTCCCATGTTTAACATATATTGAATTACTTGCTATGTAAGGGGATGGGTGGCTGGAAGGAGAGGAAATTGGAACACAAGATTTTGCAAGGGTTAATATTGAAATATTCATGCATATATTCTGAAAATTAAAAAGCTTTAATAAAAAAAGGAAAGAACATCACCCTTTCAAACCTTCAGACCTCGCTAATCAGGGAAAATATACCCTAGATTTAATGAGGATCCTGCTGCCAAGTATTGATCAACTCAGAGCTAATCTTCATGACTGTGATTCAACGTGGAGTGACGTGACAGATCTCATGGAGATTCCATTAATTCCTGGAGAAAGAGTAAGTATTATTTGAAACCATTCCGGGAGAGCAGGGAACCTGGCCAATGCAGGATCCCAAATGGGATTACAATTATCCCGCAGTTAACACCATTGAAACAGGCAAAAGATACTTTACTTAGGGGAATGGAACTTTTTGCAAAAATAAAAGATAATTACAATAAATTTAGGATTGTACACAAGAAGGGAGATCCCTCCCTTGAGATTTTATGATAGGATGTGTAGGAGTGGGAAATGTTATGCCAGATTAGATCTCCTAAACCAACGTAATGCTAGGATTATTAACATAGTCTTGGTTACTCAATCATTGTGGGAATAGAGAGAGATATTTTCTGAAGTAAAGGCCAGTTTGCCATGAGAAACTTATAGGAGGACTTAAAGCAATTGCATAGTATGTTTATGGAGGGAAAGAAGCTATCAGAGATAGCACAGGTGTAGAGGAAAGACCCAGGTAGAGAGGCCAGTCTAAGTCCCTCCTGGCAAATGTTCAAACTTCTAACTACAGATTGCTTTCTCAGAACCCTAATAAGATTACTGGAGAATGTTTTTATTGTGGAAAGTGAGGACATTGTGAGTGGCATTGTGTATGGAACATGGGGTAAAGATAAGGAAGTCCTTTATAATATCTTATTTATTTATATTATTTGTTACTGCTGGGAACTTTGAGGGGTGCTTCTCCCTTTCTCAGTCCACTTCCACTTCCACCTAAGCCCATGCATGTGCTTTAGGGTATCCTCTGCTTCTTGATCCTCCTCCTTCAACTCTGCCTTCGTGGGCAGGAGAAGGAGAGCAGGAGGGCTGGTGGCATCGCCAGCACAGTTCTGTCCTCCTATTTCCCAAGGCAAGGCAAAGGAGAAGAGACATTTTATAGTAGTTGGAATTCCAGTTAAGCACTTCAGATTTTTAGGCAGGGCTACTATTGAAGGACTGCAAGCTGTTACTGTTATCCTCGTGAAATGGAATTGTAATACATCAGTGTGGGTGGAACACTGGTCCTTAACCAGCGAAAAAATGCAGACCTTGTTAGATACAGTACAGAAGCAACTTGACCAAGGACACCTGGGACCTTCTCTAAGTCCTTGGAATTCCTCTGTAGTTGCTATAAAGAAATATGCAAAATGGAGGCGATTGACTGATTTGAGGAAAGTGAAAGAACAAATGGAAACAATGGGAATTCTTCAACTTGGTATCCATCTCTTCTTTGCTTTGGGAATGTCCTCTGAGGGTTATAAATATGTAGAGCATAATGATTGTTTCTACTCTCTTCCTCTGGACAAGGAAGATATGAAAAGATTTGCCTTTTCAGTGCCCAGAATTAATTTAGCTGAGACTTATAAAAGGTTTGAATGGACAGTTTTGCCACAGGGAATGGAAAATTGCCCTACCATGCATCAGACATATTTAGCGGCTGCTCTTTCTCCAGTAAGAAAAGCATTTCCAAAAGTTGTTATTAAACTTCATGGAGGATATCTTGAAGGGTGTCCCTGAGGAGCAAATGTTAGAAGCATGTCTACAAAAGAGCATAGAAACACTAAGGCACTACCGATTGCATGTAGCTCCAGAAAACATTCAAAGGCACATTCATTTTCAATATTTAGGATATGAAGTACATAACAAGATCCTTACAGTATAAAAACTTTCCTTAAGAATAGAGATGTTAACTCCTTAAATGGCTTTCAGAAACTGATAGAAGATATCCAATGGATATGTGCAATATCAGGATTAACTATCTAGCAATTATAACCATTGTATGACATCTTAAGGGGACACATTGCTTTAGACTCACCCTTTCAACTTATGAAAGAAGCCCAGGAGGCTCTGAGAGTGGTTGTACTGGCTTTATCCAATGTGGTTGAAAGAGTCACTCAAAAACTCTTGGAAAGATCAGGTTTTGCTACAAAAGAGGCACCCACAGCAGTCCTTCATCAAGGAGACAGTGTGATTGAGTGGATGACCCTTCCCACGCATGAGACCAAAGCCTTGTACCTAATCAAGTGCTTGTGGCTAGAATTTTGTTAAAGGCCACTAAGTGAGTAATACAATTAACTGGAATAGGACCTGACAAGATATACACCATTTATAATAATGTACAAATTAACGTATGCTGTGAAACCAGCCCAGACTGGCAAAGTTTATTGGCCACAGCACCAAATTTTACGCACAGGCCCCCTTAAAGATTACCCAGTTATTGCATAATTGGCCATGGATTTTTGAAGAAAAGGTTTCTAAGGTTCCTCTTAAAGGACCAACCATCTTTACAGATGCATCCAAACAACATTTGTGCTGTATATTCTCCTGACTTAGCTATATAAAGAGTAGTCAGAACTTCCTTTCAGACCACTCAGCAGAATGAGTTGTATGCTACTGTGCTTGCTCTTACTCATTACACAGAAGATGTAAATATAATATCTGTTTCAGCTTATTAAGTAGATTTGGTACAAAGAATTGCCACAGGCCAAATAAAATGTGTAGCCTCTAACATGTTTCAGCTTTTTCAGGAACTTCAGGAGAGAGCAAGTGCAAAACTGCCCAGGTAAGTATTATCTTTTGCACATCCCTTCTGCTACTGGTCTTCCAGGATGTATTTTTTTTTTTATTAAAGCTTTTTTTTTTTACAAAGCATATGTGTAAGGATCAGGGGAGGAACCTCACATAGTGTAAGAGGAAGTAAAGAGGCTTTGATGTCTGAGGTACCCAGATGTGATCTCTGCAGCCAGCACTGACCATCTCGTGAGCAGAAGCTCTGGTTGCATTAAGAATACATCATCAATGGGAGACGTCTCCTTCCCTTATTGGCCGTGTGTGTGTGAGACCTCATTAGACACTATATAAGTAGTGGGGACCAGGAAGTAAGTGGAGTTCAACAGGAGTTCCATAGGAGTCAGTAGGAGTGCAGGATATGAACACATGGAATAAAGTCTTGTGTTCATAAGCTGCTGTGTCTGGGCACTCTGTTGGACATGAGAACCACTGTTTGGAGAGGCAGTGGCCAGAAATCTGTGAAGAACTGTGATGGGGTAAGATTTTTGAAGTTCTGGGATTAGGCAAGACTGACAATCAGTAACCTCTGGGTGGGAGGTTACACACAGGCATGGATAATTTGTCCAACATTGACCCTTGCATAATCTTGCATAACCCCATGTATATATATTGGGTAATGCAAGGTTATGCATATATATATATATATATATATATATATATATATATATATATACAGTTATCTTTTTGCACAAGAAAAATCAGATCAAGAAGGAAGAAAAAGAAAAATAGAAAGAAAACAAAATACAAGCAAATAACAGAGAGAGTGAGAATGCTATGTTGTGTTCCACACTCTGTTCCCATGGTTCTCTCTCTGGGTGTAGATGGCTCTCTTCATCACTGCACAAATGGAACTGGTTTGAATCATCTCAATGTTGAAGAGAGCCACGTCCATCAGAATTGATTGCAGGACCTAATTTTTATGGAAACTCAAAGGTAGATCACCTTCTCACCATGTTAATCAACACTCTCCTATTTTAGGCTGGCCAAGAATCTCATTCTAAATATCATCAGGCTTCACAAGCTTTATGCCTGCAGTTTGGGATAACAAAAGGGGAAGCTAGGAGCCTAGCCTGTATGACTTGCCTCCTTTTTCATGCTTCTATGCTCCCTTCAGAGAGATTTGAATCCCAATGAAATTTGGCAGATGGATGTGACCCACTATAATTCTTTTGGCCATCTGTCTTTTAATCATATTGTCATGGATATATTTATTTTTCAGTACCAGCAGCAAAAGTGATGACTTGGGTGGTCACTGAATTTCTTACATAGGTCTTTGCAGTTATGGGCATGCCATAAGTAATAAAACCAGATCATGGACCTGCATATACTTCCAAACTTTCTGCACACATTTGTGCACAACATTAGATTCCACACACCACTGGAGTACCCTTCAATTATCAAGGACAGGCAATAGTAGAGAGGAGGAACAGAGATATTAAGATGCTTCTCCAAAAACAAAAGAGAGAGGGAGCCATGGGCTATCCTGGAGAACTTCTAAATGTAACCCTTTATACTATAATTTTTTTTTAAATTTTTAATGAAGATGCACTGGCTCTGGCAGAGAGGTTTCATAACCAGCCAGAGAAACAGTGCTCAATGGGAACAGCTCCCGTATCTTTAGATGGTTGCTAGATGAGGTAGAGAGATCTGGAGAGTGATGAATGGAAGGGGCCAGACAGATTAACAGCTTTTGGCAGAGGGTTTGCTTGTGTCTCTACAGATGGACAAAGAATCCAATGGGTGTCAACTCACCATGTCTATCTTGTTCATTGAGAGAGATGGAAAAAGAGAAGACCCTCAAAACAAAGGGGAAGACCCAAGAAACATCAGGTGGTTTCATCTCTGACTACATCCGCTGCTGATAGAGGATGGCTGTTAGACGTATGTGTATGGCTATTGACAATGAACATTATCATGACCATAAAAATAATTGCTAACAAGACAGATGCAAGACTTCAAAATCTGCAGGAATCATTGGATTACCTGAAGCATGAAATGATTTGCTATAGATGGGCTTTGGACTATCTCTTGGCTACTCAAAGAGGCATATGTGTTCTTGTGAATTAATAGTTATTTTCTATACCTTCCTTCTGGAACTCATGGAAGTCTTTTATAGTATCTCATTTATTCATATTGTTTGTTAAATTACTACTTGTCTGTGTGATTCTTCCAATGCTGATGGATTTAACCACCGATATGTACCTGCTTCAATTAAAACAAAAGAAAACATGAGATGTAGAGGATAACAGACAGTGAGGGAACTCTGGGTAAGATATAAGATCCTCCTGCCCAGCCAAGGAACCTTCTGACATATCTGATTTGACTCCTCATTTCCTTGAGGGATATATCAGCCTTCCTGAGTATTCTAGTTGAAAGCTCTTAGCCAGAACACAGCAGTGCTGGCTATTCCACCCTGATCCAGAAGCCAATAGATCAGCATACTAGTTGTGAGACATCCAATGCACCTACAAAAGCAGTGAGCCCCTGACCTCCAGAATAAGAAGTAGGACTTGTCCACATCCACCTAGCACAGGGCAGCATAAAGTTTCTCCATGATTATCTGAGAAAAATTATGTGAGATGGATTGCTTTTGGAGAACAGCTCATTACTTATGATAAGCAATGCCCAAGAGAAATATAAAAAAGCCATTTTACTGTATATAATCTCATTAAACCAAGTCTAAAATCAGGACCAGAAAAAGAGGTTAGGAAGTTTACAGGTGAGTACAAACAGGCCCATTGCTTAGCGATAGAAGTCCCTCTCCTGAGCCTGAAGAGGACCATATTGAATGGCCTCCCCCTCCTTGACCTTGAGCCCTGCCCTACTCTTGTGTTTATCCAGATTTACAACTTTATATATATAGCTTTTTATTTACCAGATATATTCATGGGTAATTTTACAGCATTGACAACTTTAAACCTTTTGTTCCAATCTTTCCCCTCCTTCCCCCCGCCCCCTCCCCAGATGGCAGGTTAAATATGTTAATGTATAAATTAAATACAATATATGTATACATGTCCAAACAGTTATTTTGCTGTACAAAAAGAATCAGACTTTGAAATAGTGTACAATTAGCTTGTGAAGGAAATCAAAAATGCAGGTGGACAAAAATAGAGAGATTGAGAATTCTACATAGTGGTTCACAGTCATCTCCCACAGTTCTTTTGCTGGGTGTAGCTGGTTCAATTCGTTATTGCTCTATTGGAACTGATTTGGTTCATCTCATTGTTGAAGATGGTGACGTCAATCAGAATTGATCATCATATAATATTGTTGTTGAAGTATATAATGACGTCTTGGTCCTGCTCATTTCACTCAGCATCAGTTCATGTAAGTCTCTCCAGGCCTTTCTGAAATCATCCTGTCGGTCATTTCTCACAGAACAATAATATTGCACTAATATTCATATAACACAATTGATTCAGCCGATCTCCAGTTGATGGGCATCCACTCAGTTTCCAGTTTCTGGCCACTACAAAAGGGCTGCCACAAACATTCTTGCACATACAGGTCCCTTTCCCTTCTTAACATCTCTTTGGGATCTAAGCCCAGCAGTAATGCTGCTGGGTCAAAGGGTATGGACAGTTTGATCACTTTGGGGGCATAGTTCCAGATGGCTCTCCAGAATGGCTGGATTCTTTCACAACTCCACCAACAATGTATGAGTGTCCCAGTTTTCCCACAGCCCCTCCAACATTCTGCATTATCTTTCCTTGTCATTATAGCCAATCTGACAGGTGTGTAGTAGTATCTCACAGTTGTCTTAATTTGCATTTCTCTGATTAATAATGACTTAGAGCATCTTTTCATATGGCTAGAAATAATTTCAATTTCTTCGTCTGAGGATTTGACCATTTCGGATTTACAATTTTTCAAAGGCTCTCCTAACATAAAACCCAAAAATGAAATAAGAATTAAAGAAATGCAGAATCAGAAATACAAAACAAAGACAACAGTGACACCTAGTGAGAAAAAGCTAAGAATTGAGGAAATGCAGAATCAGAAATCCAAAACAAGGTATTGATTGGCTCACAGTCTCCTAAGGATGAAAGACATGTTCAAGACCAATTCAGAATAATCTTGGTAACGAATGCAGGGAACAGGAAGAAGGCATCAGGAACTGTCCTGTTTGGGACTGTTACGATAGATACATTGTTGGTGCTAGTTACTGCTATTCATGATTCTGCATGATATTGTTACCGCTGGTTACTGCTGTTCATGATTCCACACAACCGGTACATTGTTACTACTACTTGCTGCTATTCATGATTCTGCATGATAGATATATTGTTACCATTAGTTGCTGCTATTTACGACTCTGTTATTGTTACTATTAGTCACTGGTTAAAGTTAATGTCAAACCAAAATGTCTATATAACCCGGGAATGTACATAGTGCCATCTGGAGAGAGCCGGTGGTATTGCAACACTAGATTACTGTAACAGGCTGAAACTGAGTAGGTGCATTGGAATCAGACAACCGAGCAAGTAAGGCTAATTTCCGACTGGACAATACTCTATTAGCTTATGCTTAGAAAATGGCCCTTCCCACTATTCTGTGCTGGCTTGATCTTTTGGTGTATACCAAAAGAGGGATTAGGGGGTGGAGTAAGCAAGCCGGAGTCACTTTGGCGGTAGAAAAGGAGAAGGAAGATTGTGGAGACCCTGCATCCATTTCCTTCACTTCTACCCCTAAAGACCAAGAATAAAGACCAAGGATTTTTGCTTATACTGATTCCAGCTGATTCTAAGGCATCCAGGGTGTTAACATGATCCTCACAGATTACTTCTGGTTTTAATGGAACACTAGTTTAATCCTGGTATTAATGTAACACTAGTTTAAAATCTGGCCTCAGAGAGGGGATTGTGGTAACTAAATATGGATCACAACACAGTTTTTGCACTTCTGTTATTTGCATTTTGTTTTCTTTTTCATTTTTTTCTTTTTGATGTGATTTTTCTTGTGCCCCATGATAATTGTGATATATATATATATATAAAAGAATTGTACATGTTTAACATATATTGGATTACTTGCTGTCTGAGAGATGGGAGGGAGAGAGAAAAATTGGAACACAAAGTTTTGCAAGGGTAAACGTTGAAAAGTATCTGTGCATATGTTTTGAGAATAAAAAGCTTTATTTTAAAAAAAGAATTTTGGCTATACTGTTAATAAATTTATATCGATTGTGGGAATAGAAGGAATGTCACAAGAGGTTCCCCTTTTAACCCCATAAGTGGATTCATTTTTATCTGTATTGCATTCCTTTCTGTGGATAATATGCCAGGTAATCTACTGGGAAGAGACCTTCTGTGTAAATTTCATATTACTATTTCATGTCTCCCAGATAAGACTCTAACCCTCCAGGTTGGATAATCCAGCTCCTTTGTTTTCAATATAATTTGATATCCTCGTTGTTTAACCTCATGAGCAACTGTTTTTCCTATGATTTTTACACAAAATGATCATAACAGTGACTCTATTATTCCTTCTGATACCTCATGTTCTTTGTGGGCCACTTCCTGTACTGATGTGGGTCTTTGGAACTGATGCGGGCGTAGCACTCCCGACTCCCGATTCCTTGTACCTTTGATTTACAAGATCTGGTCAAAACCCCAAGGGGAGAGATCAGTATCTGAGCCAGTTTGGGCTTCTACCCAGCCCCCCCCCCCCACCGGATCTGAGATGGCTTGGATAACCCAACCCCCAACTATCTGAAAAGCCTGCCAAATATCTGGCCTTCCAGAAATCAGCCCATAGGCATCTTGAAGCAGATTAAAGAGCCAAGGTGGAATCATCTTTTGTCAGAGAGTTGAAAGATGCCAGCCAAGTTGCTTTGCATCAGAGACCCTCTGTCGGGCTGCTTTCAGCATATATCTTCCTCTATCTAATGCCTTTTACTCACCAGACCTAACCTTGCTTCCAAACCTTGCAATAGACATCTTTTTACCCATCTAGGTTTTCGGCCTGTAAATTCATTTACAGGGGACTCTCGCCGCCAGTAGACCTGATTTAACTTTATATCCTTGCGCCAAATCCTAAGGAGTTGCAGGGGAGCTCCATGTGACTCCCTGTACCCCAATCCTGCCACTAGACCTCAATTAATCCTATTGAGGTATATAGCTCATTATTAGGTATTTACCTCATCATGTTACTTCATCAGAATCAGCAGTCCCAATTACTCTTACTACCAAAGGGAGGCCACCTCCAGCCATGCCTTAGTATCTCTTGAGTAAGGAGGCTGTTGAAGGGTTTAGTCCTATCATTAATTCATTAATGTAACAAAGGATTGTTATGATTCCACATAAATCTCCCTGTCACACTTTTTTTTTTAATTTTTTTTATTATATATATATATATATATATATATTTTATAATATTATCCCTTGTATTCATTTTTCCAAATTACCACCCCTCCCTTATTCCCTCCCCCCGACGACAGGCAATACCATACATTTTACATGTGTTACAATATAGTCTAAGTACAATACATGTGTGTGAATATCATTTTCTTGTTGCACAATAAACATTAGAATCCGAAGGTACATGCAACCTGGGCAGACAGATATTAGTGCTAACAATTTACATTCCCCTCCCAGTGTTTCTTCTCTGGGTGTATCTACCTCTGTCCATCATTGATCAACTGGAAGTGAGTTGGATCTTCTTTATGTTGAAGATTTCCACTTCCATCAGAATACATCCTCATACAGTATCGTTGTTGAAGTATACAGTGATCTTCTGGTTCTGCTCATTTCACTCAGCATCAGTTGATTTAAGTCTCTCCAACCCTCTCTGTATTCCTCCTGCTGGTCATTTCTTACTGAGCAATAATATTCCATAACTTTCATATACCACAATTTACCCAACCATTCTCCAACTGATGGACATCCATTCATCTTCCAGTTTCTAGCTACAACAAAAAGAGCTGCCACAAACATTTTGGCACATATATGTCTCTTTCCGCTCTTTAGTATTTCTTTGGGATATAATCCCAGTAGTAGCGCTGCTGGGTCAAAGGGTATGCACAGTTTGATAACTTTTTGGGCATAATTCCAGATTGCTCTCCAGAATGGCTGGATTCTTTCACAACTCCACCAGCAATGTATTAGTGTCCCAATTTCCCCACATCCCCTCCAACATTTGTCATTATTTGTTCCTGTCATCTTAGCCAATCTCCCTGTCACACTCTTAACAGCATGTTAAGAAACCCATACCAGGTCCTGATGGAAGGCCTGTTTATATATCTATTCAAGATTTACATGTCATTAAGGTACATGTTGACCTAGACGTCCTGTGGAGCCTAACTCTGCCGCCACTGTCTCTTCTATTCCTCATGATGTTACCTGTTTTACAGGAACTGATTTCTGGGCTGCACTTTTCAGTATTCCTATAAGCCCAGAGTAAAGATAGCTGTTCCCCTTTACTTTACAACCAACAAGAGCATGGATATCTCAGTTCTATGTTGCCCTGAGTTAGCAACAGTCTGGGCTCAGGCCCAGGGTCAGAATCAAGACTCCTAGGTCCTGGCCCCACCTTTCATCCACACCCATATTCTAAATTAGGCAGGGTTCATGCTGGGGCAAAGCTCAGTTTAGTTTTCAGGGTCTTAAAAGCCTTGGCCTGATCAGAGTCATATTCAAGGGGAAGAGAATCATAAAAGGCCTTGGCAATAATCCCAGTTAAGCATCCAGATTCTACAAACTCCAGCCATGTTCAGGAAAAAACACAGCTTTTTCTTAGAGGCAGATTCAGGGAGTGACAGCCCAAATACTTACCAAAATGACCTGCTATGTGAGCTTCACACAAAGAAACTATATGGCCCCTGAAGAACAGGAAGTTAAGGGTTTTTATGGTAGCAGCCAGAGAAGCCTTTCCAGTTGGGCTGCATATCAAGACATCATCCACATACTGGATAAAGCTGCTGTTAAGCACCTCCAAATCTCCTAAATAGTTTTGGTTTTTTTGCTGAGGCATTTGAGTTAAGTAACTTGCCCAAGGTCACACAGCTAGGAAGTATTAAGTGTCTGAGACTAGATTTGAACTCAGGTACTTCTGACTTCAGGGCTAGTGCTCTACCCACTGCAGCACCTAGCTGCCCCCAAATCTCAAATCTTGAGCCAGTGCTTGTCCAAATATGGGGGGGGGGGGGGCTGTCAGGCAAGCCTTGAGATAGGACTGCCCATGCTAATTAGTGGTGATTGCTCCTCTTGATTTGCCCATTCAGAGGGAGAAAGAAATTGTGGGTCTTTATGCTGTGGTATGCAAAAGAAAACATCTTTAAGCTCTAAAGAAGAAAAGCATTGTGTGTTCTGGCACACTTGTATTGTGTTAATGGCTTTTACCAACCATTTGCTCTGATTATAGAAATTTGCTATAAGAGAAAAAAGAAGGGATGTGATGATAAAAGTACTGACAACCAATCACGCAGTAACAATTCCACCTCCTAACCATGATGTAATGGGACTTAGTGTCTCCCTGATCTTTGGGGATGAGTGGGCCTGGGTTAGAAAAATCCTCAATCTTAATTCCTCCCACTCTGGCAAAATTCTGAAAATGATCTCTACCCTCCCAACTGGTTCCCATGGGAAACTCCCACCTCCAATTGATCTGGGAATCACTTTGGCCTGGGAAACAAGCACCGCCCTTATTGATTTGGAAATTAATCCCTCAAATTTCTCCTGAGCTATAAATTATTGTTCTGTAAGAAATGACCAACAGGATGAATACAGAGAGGTTTGGAGAGACTTACATCAACTGATGCTGAGGGAAGTGAGCAGAACCAGAAGATCACGGTACACTTCAACAACAATGCTGTATGAGGATGTATTCTGATGGAAGTGGATATCTTCAACAAAGAGAAGATCCAACTCACTTCCAGTTGATCAATGATGGACAGAAACAGCTACACCCAGAGAAGGAACACTGGGAAGTGAATGTAAATTGTTAGCACTATTGTCTATCTACCCAGGTTACTTATACCTTCGGAATCCAATTCTTAACGTGCAACAAGAAAATTGGATTTACACACTTATATTGTATCTAGGTTATACTGTAACATATGTAATATGTATGGGATGGTCTGTTATCTAAGGAAGGGAGTAGAGGGAGGGAGGGATAAATTTGGAAAAATGAATACAAGGGATAATATTATAAAATAAATTACTCATGAATCTATCCTGTCAAAAAAATTTTTATAATTTTAAAATTAATTTTAAAAAAAGAAAGCTAATTAAAACCAAAACTCTGTACCCCAATCTTTGCTATCTTCCTAATCAGGAAGGTGCCCACTTAAAGAGCTTCTCAGTGAAAATAAACCCATTTTTGCCAAATCTCACGTGGAGACGGGACTGCGAATTCTTTTATAAAACTTGTGACATCCGCTTGGGGACCCTCATAGCTGTGAGGGTATATCACCCCTCAACAGTCAGATTCTGTAATAATCACATGGGAAGCAAAGAAACAGAACTCAGAAATTGAGTCAGAAGGATCTGACCTTGAGCAGAGGCTAGGGTAGTCCTCCCAGGTTTTACCCAGATAAGATGTCCACCTAGGACAGTTCAGGAGGGCATCCCTCTGAGTAACTTATGCTATTGCTGCCATGGTGGGTCACTGACTTAATGATCCACAGGCAATGATACCCAAATTCAAAACAGAAAATCTCTTGGGACGGTAACTGATATTCTTTTATCTTTAATAGTAAATTCTACTAAGCACAACTTAGGGCTAGATACATTCTTGCTAAAAGTTTACTCAGACTCCCACCCACAGGACATTTTGTTTCCTTTTCTTTTCCTCCAGTTTACACTCATCTTGATACAAGGATCACTCATTACATAGGCTTACAGATTCTTAGCAAACACATTCATTGTTTAGGAACTATACATCCTAAACAGGCTCATTTCTCAGGGCTGATGATCTTCCTTACCCTGATGGTGTCAAGAAAACTGTCAAGCTTACAAAGTAAGGGGGAGGGGGGTTCACAGCAAATGCAGGGCAGGGGCTGAGCTTGCTGTTGCTGACCCCAGGCATTCTTAGTGTTTGAGTGGCCTGTGCTGTTTAATATCCCCTGTTTGTGAAGGGGAAAAGGTGCTGTACCTTCTCATACTTGAAGGAGAACTGTTAAGGCTTTTACCTCATCCTTCTTGTTCTATCAACAATTACCAATTTTAGGTTTAACATGATGACAATCACTCCAAATAATTTACCAGTTTCAGAATTTTTGTAATAGCCAAATAGTCTTAGCTGTAATTTTCTCCCAATTTCCTAAGTTACATTTACAAAGTATTATAAAATGGAATTAGCAAGGCTAAATAAACTTTCCATCTTCTTTTAGTTGTTCAGTTTATTCTGTCTCTAAACTGTTACAGTTTTGGGGAGTTTTTAGGGAGGATTTCTATTCCCTCAGATAAGCTTCTCTTTTAATTTAGGGAGAAAACAAGACAATTCTTGAAACTGAGATTATAAGGTTTTTTAACTTGACTTAACTTTAGTTCATGAGATTCCCTAAATTCTAATTAAATGTTCTAGACCCATTGAATTGCCATTTGGTTATTGTCCAGTTCACACAAACCGTTTCTCTTTTGTGAGCCAGGGAAGAATTAAATGCTACTGTTTACTGACAGGGCCCTCAGAAATCTGATTTTAGATGGTTCAAAAGCAGGCTGTTTATTGGCAAAGTTGTAAAAGTAGCAGTGAACTGCCTTTTTTTCTAAAGTTCCCAAACTCTTTAATCTTCTGTTAACACTCTCAGTACAAATAGATTGCAATTTCCATATCCCTGTAGTGGGCTTTGATTAGAGCTTCTTTAAAATTGCTCTTCAGAACTAGGAGATCATTATACACTTCCACAACAATACTATATGAGGATGTATTCTGATGGGAGTGGATATCTTCAACATAGAGAAGAGCTAATCCAATTCCAATTGATCAAGGATGGACAGAATCAACTACACCCAGAGAAGGAACACTGGGAAATGAGTGTAAACTGTTATTTTTACCTTCCGAATCCAACAACATAACACAACAACATAATTCGGTTCTGCACATATATATTGTACCAAGCATATACTATAAGATATTTCATATGTATGGGAGTGCCTGCCATCTAGGGGAGGGGGTGGAGGGAAGGAGGGGAAAATTTGGAACAGAAGGGAGTACAAGGGATAATGTTGTAAAAAATTACCTAAGCATATGTACTGTCAAAAAATGTTATAATTATTCCAGATTGTTCTCCAGAATGGTTGGATTCTTTCACAACTCCACCAACAATGCATCAGTGTCCCAGTTTTCCCATATTCCCTCCAACATTCATCATTATTTGTTCTTGTCATCTTAGCCAATTTGACAGGTGTGTAATGATATCTCAGAGTTGTCTTAATTTGCATTTCTCTGATCAATACTGATCTGGAACACTCTTTCATATTAGTGGAAATAGTTTCAATTTCATCATCTGAAAATTGTCTGTTCATATCCTGTGACCATTTATCAGTTGGAGAATGACTTGATTTCTTATAAATTAGAGTCAATTTTCTATATATTTTGGAGATGAGGCCTTTATCAGAACCTTTAACTGTAAAAATGTTTTCCCAATTTGTTACTTCCCTTCTAATCTTGTTTGCATTAGTTTTGTTTGTACAAAAGCTTTTTAATTTGATGTAATCAAATTTTTCTATTTTGTGATCAATAATGATCTCTAGTTCTCCTTTGAACACAAATTCCTTCCTCCTCCACAAGTCTGAGAGGTAAACCATCCCATGTTCCTCCAATTTATTTATGATCTTGTTCTTTATGCCTAAATCATGGACCCATTTTGATCATGCCCAAAAAGTGATCAAACTGTGCATCCCCTTTGATCCAGCAGTGCTACTACTGGGCTTATATCCCAAGGAAATACTAAAGAAGGGAAAGGGACCTGAATGTGCCAAAATGTTTGTGGCAGCTCTTTTTGTAGTAGCTAGAAACTGGAAAATGAATGGATGCCCATCAATTGGAGAACAGTTGGGTAAATTATGTTATATGAATGTTATGGAACATTATTGTTCTGTAAGAAATGACCAACAGGGGGAATACAGAGAGGTTTGGAGAGACTTACATCAACTAATGCTGAGGGAAACGAGTAGAACTAGGAGATCATTATACACTTCAACAACAATACAATATGAGGATGTATTCGGATGGAAGTGGATATCTTCAACATGGAGAAAAGCTAATCCAATTCCAATTGATCAATGATGGACAGAATCAGCTACACCCAGAGAAGGAACACTGGGAAATGAGTGTAAACTGTTAGCATTTTTTTGTTTTTCTCCCTAGGTTATTTTATTTTTACCTTCCAAATCCAATCCTTCCTTTGCAACAACAATAACAACAACAACAACAAAATTCGGTTCTGCACATATATGTTGTACCTAAGATATACTATAACATATTTGATATGTATGGGAATGCCTGCCATTTGGGGAGGGGGTGGAGGGAAGGAGGGGGAAAATTGGGAACAGAAGGGAGTACAAGGAATAATGTTGTAAAAAATTACCTAAGCATATGTACTGTCAAAAAATATTATAATTATAAAATTAATTTTTAAAATAAAAAGCACATATATGCATATAATAAACATTTAGTCAATAAAAAATGTTATAATTATAAAATAAATATATTATATATATAAATACAATTGCTCATACTATCATATCTCAAATAACAAATTTCACTAAACTGAGTATATTTTCTTTCTTTTTCTCTCACATCATGTATCTCTGCTGCAGTCAGGGAAGGAGGGAAAGGGGGAGAAAGAGAAAACAACTCTCTTAACCTTATGCATTATTCTCCTAATACCAAGGAGGCCTTAATTTAGGCGAATATGCTTCCACATTACTTTACTCACACACACAAATCATTTATCTCAACACTGGCATTGGATGTTGGTCATATCTTAATAGTTCTCTAAGTTCAGTATGATTGATTTAATCTTATGACAAATAATGGTTTCCTACTGATAGAATGATTGGTTTACACTCAATGTAGAGCATATCAGCCAAGCTCTCTGAACCAAGAGAGAGATTCATTTGCACCTTCAGTCAGCCTCCTGGTGGCTCTCCTAGGGGACTGAGAGAGCTCAGATTCAGAGCTAGGGAAGACAAGTGGACTGGAGGCTGAAGCACAAGCCCTTGGACTCAGATTCATTCATCCCATCTCACACCACCAGGGTGGCAGGACTGTCCTCCTTAGCTTCTCCACTGCAAGCAAGACTCCTGAAGGCCTTGAAGAAAGCTAACCAGGCCCCAGGAAAGAAGAGAAGACTTTGAAAGAGGTATAAAGAATTTGGACTTTAACCCCTGGCTGTTCTTGTGGTGATAACTCTGCTGAAAGGAAGGCTGGCCCGAAGACCTCCACACATACAAAACGATATAAATATGAAACAATTATAATAAAGCAGTTGACATATAGCACTTTTGCAATTGTGATCTTCACACCATTATTTCCTCTCTATGAATCAGAAAACTGAGCAAGGATAAAATAACTTGCCATATATTTCAGGCTAATACATTTCTACAGTTGAAACAGAGAATGGTGGGCTTACCAAATGCAGAGGCTGACTGGCTTTCTCAGCTCACATGGCCATACTGGGTGCTTTCAGGGGCACCTAGATTCTTCTCAGATAGTTCCTGGGCAGAACCTGTTGTATGCTGGGGTTTCTGGCACCAGGATCTCCCCTTGATGGGAGTTTCAGCTGCCAGGGGCAGGTAATGCTGACCATGGGGCCTGACCCCCACTCTGTCCCCACTCCCCCAGGCTAGATCAGCAAGGTATTAGGGCAAGATTGTGCGGTGTCCCCACAGCTGTTGCTGCTTCTTCCATTTCTGCAGGTGGGGCAGAATTTGAGCTTCCCTACAGTTCTTTAGCAGTCTCTTTTCTTAATCTGATCTGCCATGGGAGAAGTCAGCAAACAGAGCATTTGGACTGTATTGATCTTGTTAGCAATTCCCACAAATGAGATGCACTCTGGGAGTGGAGCATACTGAACAATCAGGGTTTGGAGAGGGTCTCTTTAACTCCTTCTGGGTGTTTTCCCAAAGAAGCAGAAGAGACCTCTGGACAAGAGAGGAATCAAGGGTTAGCAAAACGTTGCTATTTACCTAATTGTTTTTTTTCTTTCAGAATGAGGTAAATTCCTGGAATTATCCCCAATGTTTCAGGATTTTTTCTTGTGATCTTAAAATGACTAATTTCCAAACTCCTTAATCGTGGCTTTCCAAACCCTGAGAATCTGCTAATATGTTATTTTAGCAGTTCTATACTTTTAATTAGCTGACTTTGTTTCTGTAGCCTCCAGCTTGGCCAGAAACGGGGCTATAGAAAAAAAAAAAAAAAAAAAAAAAAAAAAAAGTCAGGCATTTTTTCCCTTTTAAGGAGGGAGTCAAGGGGTTAAGACATTTTCCCCAGCATTCTAACTATAGCATAGCACTTTTTTTCTCATTGGCTGAATTTTAAATCTTTCCAGGTAACAGATCGACCTCACAGAACAAACATGACACAGATATTCTGCACAGAGACCCTGACACAAAAATCACATGGAAGAGGGCTGTCCCATCTTTACCAAAAGCCATCCTTACAGCACCTGCCTCTGCTTGTATCCCAAAGAGTGGCAGATGTTTCCTAGCTAGGAAAAAAAAAAAGTTTGCTGAAAATTGCAAGAATTTCCAGTTCTGGGCATTACCAGTCAAGTCATAGAAAATCTGCTGAGTGTCGGGCTCAAGAAGACCCAGAGAAACCTCCTCCCAGTTGCTTGGGGTGTCCCAGCTATGGGACTGAGGGAGAAAAGAATGGGGGACTTACCTTGAGGAGGAGGGGATGAAGCCAGAAAAGACCAGATTCTCCTTGAAGAGGCCACCAAATGTTGAGGTTCAAAAGGAGACCCCAAAATTTGAAGTCACAGACTGATATTTCAAGGTGTCTCAAAAGAATTAGAAGGCTTATAAAGTGGGAAAACATTTTTACATTCAAAGGTCCTGATAATGGCCTCATTTCTAAAAGATAGAGAAAACTGACTCAACTTTATAACACTCCAAGCCATTCTCCAACTGATAAATGGCCAAAGGATGTGAACAGACAATTTTCAGATGAAGAAATTGAAACTATTTGTAGTCATATGAAAAGGTGCTCCAAATCACTAAACATCAGAGAAAGGCAAATTAAAACAACTCTGAGATACCACTACACACCTGTCTAATTGGCTAAGATAATAATTAAAAAAAAACCACAATGATGAATGTTGGAGGGGATGTGGGAAAAGTGGGACACTGATGCATTGTTGGTGGAGTTGTGAAGAAATCCAACCATTCTGGAAAACAATTTGGAACTATACTCAAAAAGTTATCAAACTGTGCATACCCTTTGACCCAGCAGTGCTTCTACTGGGCTTCTATCCCAAAGAGATCATAAAGGAGGGAGGGGGACTCACATGTGCAAAAATGTTTGTGGCAGCCCTTTTTGTGGTGGCAAGAACCTGGAAACTGAGGAGAGGCCCATCAGGTGGAGAATGGCTGAATAAATTATGGTATATGAATGTAAAGGCCTGAAACTCTTAAAAGATATGCTTGAATCAGACAACCCAGCACTTAAGGCTAATTACCCATTGGACAATAACTCTATTAGCATATTTGGAATTTCTCTTCTCTCAGTTAATGCTGACTCAATGCTTGGGGTTAAGAGAATTGTAGGTAAGGATCAGAGGGTGCATTGAGAGAGGCCAGAGAACTTGGCCACAGGAGGATGGGGGAAAAAGTGTGGAGATTCTGTACTCTAGAATGAAGGAAGGATCCTTGGCAAAACTCCTGGCAGTTTTCTCCATCTCCTTCACTTCTCCCCTGAAGACCAAGGACTTTTGCTTATCCTGACTCTGGCTGTTCTTGAAGCCTCCAGGGAGCTAGCCCAGACTTTACATTTTCCTGCCCAATGTGTGAACCAAGGACCCTAATTTCATTGAAGATTCCCAGGTGACCAAGAAAGAGACAAACAGGGAACTTACATTGTTAAGGGCTAAAATAGCAACCTTTTCTAACTGAAATGGGGCAGATATTAGGAAAAGATTCTCCCCCAACCCCAACTCCACTCCCACCTCCTCGCCAAGGGAGCTGTATAGAAAGCATACTTAGGTTGATCAAGAGACAAGGTTTGGTTGTACCTTGGGAGCAGATTGGTGGCCTCTAGGAGACATTAGAATGCAAGTCCCCTTGGTTCTTCAAGGAAGAAGAAATAGAGGCAGATAATTGGAAACTAGTAGGAGATCAACTATGTGAACACTACAAGGATAAAGGTCCTGATTCAATTTCTAAGGAAACAGTCTATATATACAACATTATACAATTGGCCTTAAAGAATCCCACAAGTTATGGAAAAAAGAAAAGTTTTAAGAACAGCCAGATGAGGAAGTGTGAGGGAAAAGAGGAAGACAAAGGACAGATTAATGGCAATATCAACACAAGGCATGAGGACTTAAGTGAACTTGAAGGGCTTGGTGATTCACACTCTCACAGCCCAGCTTCAACTCTGCCTATACCAGAGCAGGTCCTTGACATCCCCCCCGCCCCCCATCAACTTCACCTTCTGGGGGGGAGGGAGGAGGAGGAATGGGAGGGGCCGTGATATCACCAGCACCTCCCCCCCCAGCAGTCACCTTTCCTTATGACTAGATTGCAAAAGGCACTACTTAAAGCCACAGAAGGGCAGAATATAGCTGATTTGAGAGTAGAAATGTTTCCTGTGATTCAACAGTTTAACTCTTCAGGTCAAGAAAGTAGAAGACACACTCCTTTTGATCTAGAAATCCTCAAAGACCTGAAAAAGGCTGGCACATGTCATCTTATGTTATTGTGTTATTACAGAATTTGGCTTCTGAAGTCTTAACCCCTAGGGACTGGAAATCTATAGCAAGGAAATGCTTAAAACCTAGAAAAAACTTCTTGTGGCTTTCTGAATATAGTGAGCTCTGTAGGATACAACCCCAACAAAAGCGTCATAGTGGAGTGAATACTCCAATCACCTATGAACAACTAACAGGGGTAGGTGGTTGTGCAGACATTTCAGTGCAGATTAATTACCCCCTAGCAGCAGATGAGCAAATTGCTGCTGCTGCTATGAAAGCATGGGGTTTTATCCCAGGTAAACAGGACAAAGGAGAATCCTTCAGAAAAACAGCACAAAGGCCAACTGAACCCTTTGCTGATTTTGTGGGTCATTTGCAGACAGCTGTCACATGAACTATTGGTGAAAATGCAGCAACAGAAATTATGATAAGGCAACTTGCTAAAGAAAATGCTAATGAGGTTTGTAAAAGAATTATACTAGGACTATGCAAGGATGCTCCTTTAGAGGAGATCATAAGACACTGTCCAAAGTGGGCACTAATACCTTTTATAGCCAGGCTATGATGCAGACTTCCCAACATCTGAACATAGGAAGAAAATAGGCTGGGAGAACAAGACCCAAAACCCCATGTCCAAAACGCAACAGAGGCTTCCATTGGGCATCCCAATGTAGAGTGATTCAGGAAAACAGAATGAGGGGCCCAGCCCCAGGGCCCCCAGGCAAAAAACACTTGGGGCATGATGGCAGCCAATGCTACACCCAGAGAGCCTTTAAAAGTTCAATACCCAGACATGACCAATCAGCCAGGAAGCAACCTGATGGGAGAAAGGGATTACAATGGGGAGAATAGAGTTGTAGGCAGCTGGGACAACTGAGATTCCCCCTTGAGAGGGGAAATCTGTTCCTCTCCAGCCTATGGATCCTTTGCCTCCAGGCACAATAGGCTGGACCATTTCATCTCCTGAGAGTATTTATAAAACAAAGCTGGGGAATGTGTAGATAATAGTACTTAATATGGTTCTACAAGACTGACACCTACCATGATGTAATTGTAATGGAACAAGTAAACTAGGATAAACTCCCCAAAGGATATTCCCCACTGAGACCAAGGCCCTTCTGAAGGCCTCCATAATGCTAGCCCAGCCCCAGGGGAAGGAGACAGGCCATGAAGGAGACAATAAAGAATTTGGACTTCATCCCTGGCTATTCTCCTGGTGATTACTCTGCTGAAACACAGGTTGGTCTGAAGACCTCCAGAAAGCTAACTAGAACAATACAGGGACTCTCCTGGAGCTCCTGGCCTATCTCTTGGTTTTCAGAGAGGCTTAGAATTAAAGCCCCCCAGGATTAGGTGTGACCTGTTTGTAAGAGCTTTGGCTGTAGTTACCTCTGTGGGTCCCTCTAGGGTGGGAGCAAGAGGATCCAGAGATAAAGACAGGGACTAGAGGCAGGAACTTCACAAAAAGGAGTCACTTTGATTGATTTGCTACCTCCACTGGGACCCAAATGCCAGAAAGAATTGGCCCTGGGAGTCTCAGGTCTTCTCAAGTGAGTGCAGTCCATCCACAGAGCAGAACAACATTACCAGCCACAATCATTTCTGTAGACAGGGAGGATGGGCTGTGGAGCTGGTAGGGCCTGATGTATGGGTCATTACAAAACCAGGGGGAACACAGTAATAACAACCCTGTCCTGGTCAGCTGATTATTTGCACCCCTGGCATGTAGGGCTCCTACACACACACACACACACACACACACACACACACACACACACACACACACTCCTGTTGGGGGTTATTACATTAGAAAGGACTGAGGAACTCCTCCACTTACTTCTCCATTCCCCAGGGATCAGATCTGCTCTCTTTGGGCCCACCCAAAACCTCTTTCCATGCAAAGTCTCTCCTCCTCTTGTTCTCCTGTGGCCTGAAGCTCCTGAAGCATGATTTCTCCAGGATTTATGTAAATAATGTATCTCCAGAGGTCGGCAACATGTCCTCATGAAGCCTCAGCTACTGACTGATCAGAGCTCCTATGTGTATATATGTACATGTGCACACACACACTCACATACTCACAGACACACATTTGTACCACCCAGGATCCACCATCTCACTTTTTCACCTGCTTCCCCTCCACTGAGAACACATAAAGCCAAAATCATTCACTCATGGTCTCGTCTGTCTGAACAATAAAAAGATCCACTTGCTGACGTCCTAAAACATCTCTCTCCTTCTGCACCAGAGTCTGCCATCTTTAAGAGGCAGACAGCATCGGGATTCCTCTTTGTTGTTCCTCAGCAATCCCGGTTGCTCTTTGTGCTAACCCGAGGTCACTGCCATAGTGGGCCCTTACTTTTGTGGCCCTTATTTATCCATGCCTTCCCCATCCATCACACACATAGGTACATTCAACCCACCTGCAGTGCACATGTGTATGTAGACAGCAACTCTGATCAGTGCCTCAGATTCCCTTTGCCCCCTCAAACACAACTATCCGTATTCCTGAACAGCTTTCGACTTTGTTTCACTTGGCACTGAGCCCTCTCTTTACTCCCTCTGCCTCCCTCTTTTTTCTTCTTCTCCCTGTTAACTGGGATTACATTGAACTTCTCCATTCATCCCCCTCTGTCATTTATTCTTCCTTCCTTTGACCAGAAGACTGAGGTTCAGATGTCCCCATCCCCTTGTTTGTAGAGATGTCTACCTGCAGACCCTCCTTGCCAGAAATAACATTTGCTATCCCGCCTTCTCTCCACCCTCTTCTCCCCTTTCCAGTCTCTTCTTAAGATCGTGAAGACATAACAGAACCACTTCCAGCATTATTCTACTTTGAGTCTCTCTGTGAGCCCATATAGGGGAGATAGGGACACCTGTCATCTCACCATATTTGGAAAGAACAAAAACTACCATATAACACAGGTTTCTCCCTTCTGGTATATGATAAGTGTCTGTGGAAACTTGGAGAAAGAGGCAGACATATAATGAGAGAGAACAAAAAAGGGAGAAAGAAGAAAAGAGAGAGAGGAGGAGGAAGAATCAGAGAGAGACGGAAAGACACACAGTATGAGACAGAGAAAGAGAGTGAGGAAAATACAAAGAAAAATAGGGGAGTCAGTAAAACCGAGATGCGGAGAATGAAACAGACGAGAAACAAAAAAAGAGAGAGATGAGAAGCCAGAAAATGAGAGTATGAAGAAGAAGAAAGACTAAATGAGATAGAGAGAAAAGGAGACATATTGAGACAGAGACAGAGCAAGAGAGAGCAAGCAGAGGTGACAGAGAGAGAAAGGAAGGAAAGTATAATATGGAGAAAGAGATAAACTCAAAATGAGAGAGAGAATAAAAGAGAGAAAGAAAGTGAAAGAGACAGAGGGACATTTTAATTCACTTCTCCATGGGTGAATAAATTCACAGGTGAATTAATTAAATGTAGGTTTGGACAATTTCATTCAGCTGTTCTTACAGATTGATACCACTGGAGGGAGCCGCTCATTTTGATATTTAGCACAATGCACAAGCATGTATTTTATGATTCAAACCCAGTTCCACTTGTGCAGTGATGAAGAGAGAAAACCACTGGAACAGAGTGTGGAACACAACATAGCACTCTCACTCTCTCTTATTTGTATTTTGCTTTTTTTCCTCAGATTTTCTTTTTCTTCTTTCTTGATCTGATTTTTTCTTGTGCAGCAAGTAGGTATCCATATATTGGATTTAACATGTATTTTAACATATTTAACATGTACTGGAGTACCTGCCAGCTAGGGGAGGGGTTTGGGGGGGAAGGAGGGGAAAATTTGGAGCAAAAGGTCATGCAAGGGTCAATGTTGGTAAAATTACCCATGCATATGCTTTGTAAATAAAGAGCTCTAATTTTTTTTTTAAATCTATCTTAAACCAGAAGGGAGAAGCCTGTGGGGGGGTTGTTTATTTCTTTGTTTTTTAAAATTGAATTTTGGCACCCGAAATTGTGTCAAGAAAGGCTTCTTATGTATGTCAGGACTCTCTCAGAGAGAAAAAGAAATAGAGACAGAAAAAAGAGAGAGAAAAAGAGGAGTCCGAGAGAGAAAGCCAAACAGAAACAGCCAGAGAGAGGATGAGAGAGAGAGTGTGACAAAGAGAGAGAGCAAGCCAGCATGAGAGATAGAAAGATAGAAATTCCCAGGGGATAAAGAGAGCCAGGAAGTGAGGAGAGAGGGAATAAGACAAAAAGAAATACAGAGGGGGTGTGGTTACCATGTGATAGAAAAGCAGGAGAGATCTCTAGAAGCAAAGCAAAGTTTATGGTACATTCTGGAGAGAAGGGCGTCCCACCCTCTAGCAGAGAATTGAAGGGAGGAAAAGCCTTCTGGGGCAAGGTTAACACTTTTAATCCCTAAGGCAAACACCCCCCTCCCACCACTGACCCTTATCCTCATTGGCTGAGGATCTTACACTCTAAACATGACATCTACCCCAGACATTGAACTTGACCAATAAGTACATAGTTGCTTATATCTGACCAAAATAGGGAGGAAATGATGTCATGGGAGCAGAGCAGCAAGGAGACTCAAGTATGCCCTTGACTCAATGCTCAGGCCTTCAGGCCTGCTCAAACTCTGAAGTAGATGAAGCCTTACTCGATTTTCACAACTGTCTTGAAAGAGCTCACCTCATCTCGATCAAGGGCAAGAGAAAAAGAGAGAAAAGAACCCAGATAGACAGTAACAGACAGAGACAGTAAGAGAGAGAGCAGGAAAGAGTAAAGAAGAAAGGAAACAGCATCAGAGAAACAGAGAAAGTGAGAGAAAAATACAGAGACAGTGCAACAGAGGCTGAGAAAAAGAGAGAGAAAAAAACTGAGAATGTCACAGAAACCCAAATAGTGAAAAAGAGCTTGAGAAAGAGGGGTGGGAGGAGGAGACAAAAACATACAGAGAGAGAGGTGCAAGAATTAGAGACAGAGAAACAGATGCAGCAGACAGTGATGAAGAAGAAAAGAGACAGAGACAGAAAGAGGTGAGAGAAGCAGAGAGAAGGAAACAGTTTGCATTTCCCCCCACATCCTTCTGTGATCCTTAGGTTGTCTGTGTCTTTGAATTGTGCACAATTTCCTTTGGCCAGAGGCAGATGTTCTCTGAATGTTCTTCATTTTGGTTTTAACTTCACTTCCAGGCTGTCCCTCCCTTTCTGAGTATTTGCATTCCCTTCCTCTCTCTTTGCTTTTCTGTGGGGAGGGTTGCCATTCTGATGGGGGCGATAGCCCCTTTAAGATTCCTTGTCTGATCTACAACTTTCTATGGGACTGATCTTTGATTTCAAGATCTGGTCAAAACCACCCTTTTGTAAGGGGAGAGATCCTATCTGAGCCAGCTTGGGCTTGTACCCAGCCCCCACCGGGATCTGAGCTGGCTTGGATTTTCTCAACCCCCAACTATCTGCTCAGGTTTCCCCAAAACAGTTTCTTCCTTACCTGAAAAGGCTGCCAAGAATTTGGCCACTGCCCTAGGCTTCTTGAAGCACATAAAAGAGCCAAGGTGGAATCATCCCTTGGCAGAGAGTGGAAAGATGCCAGCAACCATGCTTTGCATCAGAGGCTCCTGTCCCGCCGTCTCTGGTGTATTTCTTCCTCTATCTAATGCTTTTTACTACCAGACTTTAATCTTGCTTCCAAACCCTGCAATAAACCTCTTTTTATCAGTCTAGGTTTTCGGGCTTGAAAGTTCATTTACAGGGGACTCTCGCCGCCACTAGACCTGATTTCACTTTATATCCAAGGGGATTGCAGGGGAGCTCCATGTGACTCCCTGTACCCCAATCCTGCCACTAGAGCTCAATTAATCCTAATTTTAATGAGGTATAAACCTCATCATTAAGTATTTACCTCATCAATCAGATTCTAGAGAACTACAGAGACACAGAGCGAGGATTATTACTGGGCTGAGGCTGCAGCTTGCACTCCTTCACACCCAGTCTTGCCCATGACAACATCATGCCCAGGGTGACGTCAGGCCCTCCCTAGAACACCAGATGATAGTACTTCACTTGGACAGAGACTGTCTCCTATCAGTCAGTGTAGTCCACATTCTGATGAATATCTCTTTAGCATCCTTTTCATGTTTTCCTTAGAGAAAACTATTCCAGACTCTCAGAAAACAAAATACACCTTTCACTCTGTTCCCTTTTAAGTGATGACATGTAACTTATCCTCCAGAGAATTTAGGGTTAGGGTTAGCGTTAGCTCCTCATAAACTCTGCAGAATTTTCTTTAGAACGTATCACTTCGATCAGTTCACGACCATCCGGTCTTCTGTGGAAGACATTTTCCATCACCCTCTTGCTCTCTTCCACAGATGCTTCTGCTTCACACATAAAACACAGACTTTCCCCTGGCTCCACAGGGAGATTCACTCCATGATGAGACACTTCTTAGCTTTCTTGCAATTCATCCTAGAGAACGATTTTTCTCAAAATTCAACCAGGCTCTTAATGACAACTAGAGTTGCCCCTGACACACATAAGTACTCTGACCTTTGAGCAAATCGCTTCTCTGAGCTTCAGTGGCACCCTCTAAATTGAAGAAGGTTGGACTCTGAAGTGTCTTCAGCTCTACATCTCATGATTTTGGTGCTTCAGGAATTGATGACATCCAAGGGCCAGGCCATGGCCTTCACCCAGGAGGAGCGTTTGGGGTCTGGGGACATAAGTCCTCCTGAAAGTGCCTAAAGGGAAAGAGCGATCCAAGATGAGCTGATTTCTTCAAGTCAGCAACACTGAAGTGCCTGCTACATGCCGGGCCCCGGACTAAGCAAAGGAAGCCGAGTCCTTCCTAAGGACTGAGCAGCAAAAGGAAGTCCAAAGAACATCTCCTGCCCTGCTGGGCCAGTCAGTCCATCAACAAGGAGGGAGAAGAGCACTGTGGGCTCCACTGTGCCCTGGATAAGTGGAACAAATCCAGTGATTTAGTAAACCACTAGTTAGAGAGGTTAATGACGGTTCCAGGAGAGTAGAATGGGGCAGGGGAGGAATGGTCCGAGTCTAATGAAATCATGGCTGCAGGAGTGAGCAGTGTTTGCACAACAGCACAGAGGAATTCTCATCCCACGACATTTAATTCTTCCTCTTCCTCATCATATCGCTTTAGCTCTGAACAGGAAGGGCAGTTTGCCTCAAGGGCTGGTCTGCTTAGAGAGGGTCAAAGATCACAATTACAAAGGGAGAAGCCAGTCTGTGTTTACAGTTACAAATGGGAAACAGCACCCCGATTCTCCCAGAGCCACTCGCTTCCACTTTTTCAGAGATGGGCTCCCTCCCTTTGGGTTAGTCTGGTGAGGAGTTTCAGCAGGCGCTCTTGGCTCAGAAGGAGGTGAGTTGGGAGGGAAGGAGGGCACAGGGGCCTTGGGGAGGAGGAGCTCTCCGAGATGAGGGCCTAAAGTGGGATGGCCAGGGGCAAACTGAGCACTGTGGAGGACTGGGAGGAGTTTGAGGCAGAAGATCTCGGCGTGATGGGGGCGGGTCTTCCCTGGAAACGGCACTGGGGGAGGAAAGGGCTCCAGCTTTCTGGGGGATGGGCAGGGTGGAGCCCTTGGGACCCGGCTCAGGCTGGCCGGAAGCAGGAAGTCTGAGCTGGGCTGGCTCTGCCTTTCTGCTGCTCCCTTCCCTGCCACAGAAGCTGCTTTAGCTTCCCTGAGAGTTCAGTTCTCTCCCTTTCCCCCAGCAGCTCATCATCTGTCTCCTTTTCCCCAGCTCCCCTGAGTTCAGGTCCCTCCCCCTTTTCCCGAGAAGCTCCTGGCCCTCCCCCTCTTTCCCGGGAAGCTCCTGGCCCTCCCCCTCTTTCCCTGGGCGCTGAGATTACTGGGCACGCCGGCAGCCAGACATGTGCTTGCAGCTCTCAGGTAGGTGTGAGCCAGCATCCCCCCCATTTCCTGGCTCCCACTGGCTGCCCTGGCCTTTAGGTCCGCTGGCTTTTTGGTACATGACCTCCAGGTCAAACAGGAACCCATCTTCCTCCCAAGGCTGCCTGTTGGATGAGCTCCCCACCCTTAAACCTTTTCCACATTCCCGGTCACTTCCCAGACTAGCCCAGGTTCCCCATTGGGTCACATTTCCCAGACTTCGGACTGTCCATAAAAATCTAGGAGTCCTAATTTCAGCCTTCTGCTCGGGACCCAGGTGCCCCGTCTCCCTGCCCCATGTCTTCCTCAGAGATCCGGCTGTCCTGCCTTCACACACCAAGCCTAAGCTCACCAGGAGACCCTGGCAGACCTCCCCAGCTCCTAGGGAGAGCTCAGGGTACATCTGGCTTCCCAGGCTCAGCTGTCCATCAGGAGCAGTTCTCTCATTCCATTGGCTCTGACCTCCATGGCATGACCTCCATTGGCTCATCTTGCCTCCCAGAGCGCACCCTGCTTCCCCAGACCTCCTGCTTCCCTGGCCCCTCTTCTCTCTGAGCCCTCAGAGTTGAATCTCAGACTGCATTTAGTCTCCCAGGCTCTGGCTTCCCCTGGTCATTCCCTGGGGCCTCCATTCCAGAGCCTTTCCCATCTCCACCTTCCCACTCTCCCTGCTTCCTAACCAAAGAAGGCAGTCTGTTGTCTGGAAGGATAGTGTGGCTGTTAGTTGGGTGAGGGGAGTTAAGGAGGCAGAGGACCAGCTGGGGTGGAAGGTCTCACTCAGGAGCCAGGGAGGCTGACTGGTCTCCTCCCATCTGGGATCCCTTTTATCTCTGGGCTCTCCTTAGGAGGATGGGGAGGGGAGGGAGGAGAAGAGGAAAAGATGGGAGGCAGCAATCTTCCTCTTCTGACCACCTCCCTTTCTCATGCTGACCCTCCCTGCACTGTTCTGTAGGGTGCAATCTCCCCCAAAGGCAGGGGCAGGGCCTCTGTAACTCCTGGAGGGCCTCACCCTCCACCAGGAATCCCTGCAGGCTTGCCTCCAGCTTAGAAAAGGAGTAGAAAGTGCTCTCTTCCTCTGGGATGCTTCTCCCTCTGCAGCTTCTTCTGGTGACCCGGGCCTGGCCCAAGCAGGGATTGGCTCAAAGACAGACACCAAAAGTGGGGTGAAATTAGAACAGTTTTACTCTCAGGGCCCGAACAGCCATCTCCAGGCCCTGAAATCAAAGACTGTCAGCCTGGGACTAGGATGAGAGGAAGCTGGGATTTTCTAGGCAGAAGAAAAGAAGGGAGGGACTCCTGGAGCTCCTGGGTCCCTGAAGGGTGGGACTCTGAGATAAAGACCTGGGACCTGAGGGACGACCTTGACAAGATGAAATCACCTCCACAGGGAGCCAGGAGCCAGAGGGAATGGGCCCCGGGAGCCTCAGACCTCCTTCCCAGGTGAGTGCAGTCCATCCCCAGACCTGACCAACATCTGCAGTCACAGGGAGGATGGGCTGTGGAGCTGGCAGGGCCTGATGTATGGGTCATTTATTTGCAAAAAAGGGGAGGAACACAATAGTAACAACCCTGCCCTACCAGGTGATCCCTTGGGCCCCTGACATCATCCTGGGCACCCAGGGCACACACACACTCCTTCTGTTGGTTTTGACATTCCTCCTCATTACAAAGGCCTGAGCAGGTCCTCCACTTCATCAGGAATCTCCATTCTCCAGGGGTCCGATCTGCTCTCTTTGGACCCACCCCGCCCCCCTCTCCCCCAAAAGGCTCTCCCCCTCCCCTTGGTCTCCTGTGGCCATGCTCCCCTGAAGCTCAGGAAGCACAATTTCTCACGGTTTTCTCTAAATAATATATCTCCAGGGGTCAGCAACATGTCCTCATGAAGGCTCAGGAACTGACAGATCAGCGTTCCTGGCCCATACTTATCCATGCCTTCCCCATCCATCACACACATGTGTACATGCGACCCACCTGCAGTGCACATGTGTATGTAGACAGCAATTCTGATCGTTTCTCTTCACTTGTGTTTGGCCTTTTTAAGTTTTCTTCAATGATGGTCTTTTCCTTAGCTGTGCTTGGAAGGATCGTTATTAAAGGCCCTTTTCCCTGAAAGCATTGTATTTCTTTTTGCTTCATAATTTGCTCTTGGCTATAAGATCATGCCTTTTGCCTTCTGTCAGATCCCATTCCAATTTCTCTGCTCCTTAATGAACTTTGCTGCCAAATTAGGTCTGGTCCTAATGGTGGCTCCTTGGGACTTTAGCTGCACAGGATTTTCTTCCCGGCGGCTTGCAGGATTTTTCTTATTGACTTGTCAGCTCTGCATTTTGGCAGTGATTTCCTGGGAGTTTTCATTCTGAGATCTCTTTCAGGAAGTTGATGTGATTCAAGGAAGATGCAGAAAGAAACCTGAGAATTTTCTCTTGGCCAGCAGGAGCTCTATTCCCATATAAGCCTACAGGCTAGTCATGGGAAAGGCTACTAGGGCTACCAAAGGAGGCTGCCCTTATCAGGAAGTTTTGGTCCTTTGCCAGGCCTCCTGGACCTGGAAAAGGATCAAGGACATGGTCTTCTATGACCTCGAAGATTGTTGCTGTATTGATTTTACCTGGGAATGGAATATGCTTTTAATTGTGCAAGATTATGATAAGCACAGCTGAAAGCATATTTCTGGTGGTATATTAAGGAGAAGAGCTTATAGGTAAAATGAAGAGGGAAAAATAGGCCCAAGGAGTGGGAAATGGGAAATGCAGCAGGGTTACCAAGGAAAGATTTTGGAAGAATCCATTAAAAGCAATGTGCCCTGCTGGACGCTGTTCCATCATGCTTTCCATAATATCTTATTTCTCAGCTTTATTTCCACTGATCCTCAATTCAATCAATCTCTTAATGACCACAGGTTTAAGGGTTGACTCTGACACTCATAAAGACTGTTTGGGCAAATCCTGTCTCTGTTTCAGTTTCTTCCTGTATATTTCAGAGGGTTGCTCTCTTTAATTCCAAAAGGTTTTCAGCTGTATATCTTATGATTTTTGCTGGTTTAGGAGGTGGTGACTTTCAAGGATGTTGCTGTGGACTTCACCCAGGAAGAGTGGGGACTCCTGGACCCCTCTCAGAGGGAGCTGTACAAGGAAGTCATGGTGGAGAATGCCCGGAACCTGCTCTCCCTGGGTAAGAAGTCTATAATCAAAAGGAATATCTTCATTCCCCTGGATGCAGGATTTGGGGAGTGGGGGAAGAGAAGGGAAAGGGATGGTCTTTGCATTATATGATAGGATCTGGGGATGTCCTTTATTGCTCCTGAAGCTCTCTCTTGCAAATGCCCAGGTCAAAGATTAAATCAGTGTGGAAACTTCTCCAACATGGAAATTATCTTAGAGGTTAGACTCTACCTGGAAATGAATTTTGTCTGCCAAAGAGGTGAAAATTGCTCAGGCACCTTTTCCTTTCAAATTATTTCTTTTCAGGATTATGTTTTCCAATACTTTTGCAATATTCTTCTTTTCAATAAGCATCAATTTGTAGCCCAAACCACCTAGTTGTCCCTAGTGTAGGAAGTTTCTCCTTTACCTTCCTTTGTATTGCCATCAAATTGCAGCAAAAGTGATAGGAAAGGAATGGAAGGCAACAGGCAATTATTTCTACTTGCTATTTACCAGGGGCTGTGGCATAGGCTTCTTTTACAATACAGTAACAATGTTTTTTAAGAAGAACTTCCAGAAACTAAGTTATTTTAAGTATCTTAAGTAGCTAAATTAATGCAAAAAAAAAAAAAATCAAGAAAGATGCTATTTGCATTCAGAGAAAAACCTGATAAACAGAAATACATATGGCATAATTTCAAAAATATATATATATGTATGTACATATATATATACATGTGTGCATGTGTTCATTATTAATCTATGTATATATATTTCTATATAATGGCTCCCATATCTAAGGTGGGGACAGGCAAAGTGAAGAGAAAAAATGTACTGGATCATTTTGTAGTGTGTTTGCAAGAAATAGCAAATTGTGCGTTGTAGATTGACAGTTTCATATGCAATTGCCAGTTTCATTTTACTGTCATATGGAAATGCTAGTTCTTCAATTAAAAATAAAACTAAATTTTGTAATGTTCTAGCTAGCTCCCTGAAAGGCTCAGAATCAGCCAGAGTCAGGGTAAGCAAAAGTCCTCGCCCCACATTGGGCGCCAAAATGTGATGTTCTGTTTCTCTAGAATACAGTCATTCTCTGGAAGCAGGATTCTTGGGGATCTTCTGGAGGCAGCCTTTCTTTCAGTTCATTTCAACAATCCCAAGATGCAGTCAGGAGTTAAAGTCCTTTACTGTCTCTTTCCAAATCTTCTCTTCAGCTCCCTCTGAATCCAAAGCCTACATCCCATGAATCAGACTCTGCCTCCAAGAGTGTGGGATTGTGGGTTTCCCAGAAGTCAATCCTAGTTGTGAATCTCCCGGAAGTCCATGAGCAGCCTTTTCCTTTAGATTTGTGAATCTGCTGGACTTGAGATTTCACTGAATCCTGGCCCTCTGAATCTCATCTAGCTTCCCTGAAATTCTCCCTTTGACTCACTCCAGACTGACCTCCCCGCTCAATGCTGGCTCCTTATATCCTTCCAGAGAATGGGCTTGTGGGTACTCCCTGGGCTTGTGGGAGCTCCTTAGAGAACCAATGAGCAAATTTCTCTAAAGGTGTGAACTCTGAACTAGAGAATTGTTAAGTACCAGACAACTGACTTAGCACCTAATAATAATCCTAACAAAATTTTGTGTCACTTCCTCTTAACTTTCCAGGTTAGGTAATATTTTTATCTCTATTTGAGAGTTGAGGAAACTGAGGCAAACAGTATTTAACTGACTTGCCGGAGGTAGACAGTTAGTAATTGTCCAAGGCTTAATTAAAATTCTTGTACACATGACTCTATGCCCAGGACTCTCCACTGTACTTCTGACTACCTTTAATTTCCAGAGAGTGGAGTGAAATGAGTCTATCTTTCTGTAAAAAAGGTGTGCCAAGTCCAAGGTCCCTAATGACCAGGCCCAAGGCAGCTTCATCCCAATAGCTCTTTTTGCCCAGGTTTGGGATCAGAAGTTTCTGCCAGAAAGGAGCCTCACAATACAAGAGGTGAAAAGAAGGACCTTTGGCTCTCCTTCAGAAGAAGCTGTACAAATACTGGAGAATATTCTATTTTAGATTCCCTGCTTTACAATCACTAGTATGTGAGTATAGATATAAACGTCTTACCAAAAAAAGGCTGGATTTCTGCACGGAGCAACTCTGGATCCTCCCCCTCCCCCTAAGGAGAACTAAAATAGAAACCTCTCTCCATCTTCACCTCTAACTGATTTCCATGCCCAGGGCTTCCAGTTCTCAGAGAAGAGGTGGTCTCTTATTTGGAGCAAAGGGAAGCATCCTGGATGCTGGACCAAGAAGGCCTCAGGAGCTACTCTGCAGGTGAGTGAGTTGGAAACAGGCATATAAGAGCTATGCTTACAGGAGGCCTCTAGGAGTTACCCTGAAGTAAGGGTTCAGTTTGGGGGAGAAAGACCAGACTTGGATTTCATTGTAGCATATTTCTTAGTAACAACATCATTGTCTCCTCAGTGAATCTCAGTTTCCCACCTATACAATGATCGTTTTGCACTCCATGGCCCTTCCAGTGATCATCTATGATCCTGTTAGAAGTCATTGTGTGGAAGTTGGGGAAATGGAAATCTCCTGATGAGCCATTTCTTAGCACTTCTTCTAGTCAGTGAACAATTAAGGGCCTGGTACATGGCAGCCCTGGGCTGAGCACCCAGGAACATAAAGTGATATAAGGGATATCCTCTGCTCTCATAGACGTCACAGAACGGTAGGGCAGAAAATACCCCAGCGACTATGGAGAAACCCACTGTGAATAAATTTAGTACATCATTAAATGTTGGGGATAATAATGGTTTAAGGAGGAGAGCAGAACTGCAGAGGAAATAGGCAAAATGAAATAAAGCAGCTAGCACTTAATACACACTGTGTGTTATGCATGGGATTGTCTTATTTTATCCCCATGGCAACCTGAGGATTGTGCTGATATCATTAAGCCCATTTTACAGGTCAAGAAAACGGAATCAAACTCGCAAGCTTCTGAGGTGCGATTAAAAGTCTGGTCTTCTTACTTAACTTCCTACTCATAGTCTATCTACTGCAACTGTATTGTGATTTTCACATAGATATGATGAAAATGGCCACACTTGTATGAGACAGAAAGTAGAAGGAGTATTGGACAAGCTCCTGTTGAAACAATGAAAATCATTTGTTAATCTCTAAGCAAACAAAAGAAATTGTTATTTATTATTAAAAATACTTATATTTCCATTGGCTCATGACAAAAATTGCATTAGATGACAAAGGTACTCGCGGGTCAATTACAGATAGTGCTTTATGTTGTTTTTAAGTAATATTTATATACTCACAACCTTTAAAAGGATAGGAACTGAAACCCTAGGGAATGACCAAACCAATTTGCCAACTACTTCCTTTGAAAAACTACCAGACAGAAGAAGAAGAAGATACACTGAGGACATCTTCAAATTAGAAACAACATGTCAATGAGAGGCACTTTAAGGTCTGATTTTCTGCAAAGGTTGTGGCCTTCCATGGTGATTACATGATAGCCTCTCCTGTCCCTGCCTCCTGACCATGGCTTTCAAGTAGCCTGCCAACATTAGTGCAGGAATGCAGACCCAGGTAACATCTTAATCAGGTGATTAGAGATTGCATGAGGTGGGGTTACAGGTAACCCAGGAAGAAGAGAACTACACTGGTCCAGGGAGAGACAGCCCCTGAGGGTCATTGCACTCCTGTGGCCATTTGTATGTGAAGCTCCATATGGAATGCTGTTAACAATCTGGTGTCAAGTTGAAAAGCCAAATATTCAGATTTTGACAGAATGACTGCTTAGTCCTAGAAAGCAGTGTATTGGTGATGGTGAGAACTTGAAATCACAGCAGAAAGACAGATGTTAGGGGCAATTATGCACATCTGTGTTGTCCCAGGGGACAGTTTTGTAACCAAACCAGACATTTATTTACTTCTTAACCTGCCACTAACATATTTTTGGGTCAGATGCCTTGGATCATTATCTCAATCTTTTAAGGGGTTTTTCAGCTTCTAAAAGGAAATGATTGCAATAGTGGAACTCTCTTCCATATCACCGGATGATCAACTAAATTTTCTATATGAGATACATTTTCAGGTGTGGAAATGTTCACATATTTTTTAAAAGTTGAGTTTTTTAGGATATGCAGGGGGCACAGAATAACATTTTGAAAAAGAACTAAGTATTATTTCCCAAAAAAGGAATGAATCAGAAGAAAATTTCTTATACCTCAGGTAAATAAAAACACAACTGTTACCATTCTATATATAACCTCAGATGATGTAATAGAAAAACACACACACCAAATGGCATATTTACAATAAAAGGATTGAAAGGGCAAATAATGAAAGGGAAAGGGAAAAACTGAGAGGAGATAATTTGCCACATACTGTAGGCCAGTGGTCCTCAAACTTTTTAAATAGGGGGCCAGTTCACAGTCCCTCAGACTGTTGGAGGGCCGGACTATAGTAAAAACAAAAACTCACATTCTGTCTCTGCCCCTCAACCCATTTGCCATAACCCAGCAGGCAGCATAAACATCCTCAGTGGGACTGGCCCAAAGGCCATAGTTTAAGAACCCCTGCTGTAGCAATGCATGCCCGTTTATGAGATGTAAAATGTAGTCTCAACTGTTGGGATTTCGACCAAATCACTCAGCCATTCTGAGCTAAGGTCCTGAGTTGTGCTCCCATGAGAATGAAGGCACTTTCTGTGATGTCACAGGTTTAGTGGGAAGTTCCAGTGTAACTGTGCATGAAGCTCCATAGATATTAAATTATATTGTGATGTTAATTAATGGGATTGAAAATGATTGGTCTGTCCATTTAGGATTTTTCTCTTTGTCTATGAAGAGAGAAAATAAGTATTGCTATTTCTCATAAATAAATAAATAAACAAATTCATAAAGAAGTGCCTACATTATGGCTATATTTGTTTTATTTATTCTTTTTTTTTTTTTTTTTTTTCATTTTGGAAGGAGAGATCAGACTTGGAATGAAGGAAGCTACAGCAAACAATCTACATGACATTCATTCTGCGGTCAAAACTCACATGGAAAGATTCACTGGTGATGGTTACTCAGACTTTACTTGGAGAGAAAACTGTGCATCACATGAGAGAATCCAGACTCAAGAGAAACATTATGAATGTAACCAATGGGGAAGGGCCTTTAGACAAAAGGGATCTTTTATTGTACATCGGAGAACCCACGCTGGAGAGAAACCTTATGTATGTAACCAGTGTGGAAAGGCCTTTAGACAAAAGGGATCTCTTATTGTACATCAGAGAACCCATACTGGAGAGAAACCTTATGTATGTAACCACTGTGGAAAGGCTTTTAGACAAAAGAGAGATCTTATTGTACATCAGAGAACCCACACTGGAGAGAAACCTTATGTATGTAACCAATGTGGAAAGGCTTTTAGACAAAAGAGAGATCTTATTGTACATCAGAGAATCCACACTGGAGAGAAACCTTATGTATGTAACCAGTGTGGAAGGGCCTTTAGAGAAAAGAAATGTCTTAATAGACATCAGAGAACCCACACTGGAGAGAAACCTTATGTATGTAACCACTGTGGAAAGGCTTTTAGACAAAAGAGAGATCTTATTGTACATCAGAGAATCCACACTGGAGAGAAACCTTTTGTATGTAACCAGTGTGGAAGGGCCTTTAGAGAAAACAAATGTCTCAATAGCCATCAGAGAACCCACACTGGAGAGAAGCCTCATAAGTGTAACCAATGTGAAAGGGCTTTTAGAAAGAAGGACTCTCTTATTAAACATCAGAGAACCCACACTGGAGAGCAACCTCATGAATGTAACCAGTGTGGAAAGGCTTTTACACGACAGGGAGATCTTATTGAACATCAGCGAACCCACACTGGAGAGAAACCTTATGTATGTAACCAGTGTGGAAGGGCCTTTAGACAAAAGAGATCTCTTATTGTACATCAGAGAACCCACATTGGAGAGAAACCTTATGTATGTAACCAGTGTGGAAGGGCCTTTAGAGAAGAGGGAGCTCTTACTGTACATCAGAGAACCCACACTAGAGAGAATCCTTATGAATGTAACCAGTGTGGAAAGGCTTTTAGCGAAAAGAAATGTCTTAATAGACATCAGAGAACCCACACTGGAGAGAAACCTTATGAATGTAACCACTGTGGAAAGGCTTATAGACAAAAGGGAGACCTTATTGGACATCAGAGAACCCACACTGGAGAGAAACCTTTTGTATGTAACCAGTGTGGAAGGGCCTTTAGAGAGAAGAAATGTCTTAATATCCATCAGAGAACCCACACTGGAGAGAAGCCTTATGTATGTAACCAGTGTGGAAAGGCTTTTAGACAAAAGGGATCTCTTATAGTACATCAGAGAACCCACACTGGAGAGAAGCCTTATAAGTGTAACCAATGTGGAAAGGCTTTTAGAAAGAAGGATTCTCTTATTGTACATCAGAGAACTCACACTGGAGAGCAACCTCATGAATGTAACCATTGTGGAAAAACTTTTAGGCATAAGACAAGTCTTACTGGACATCAGAGAATCCACACTGGAGAAAGACCCTATAAATGTAACCAGTGTGGAAAGGCTTTTACACAAAAGGGAGCTCTTATTGAACATCAGAGAACCCACACTGGAGAGAAACCTTATGTATGTAACCAATGTGCAAAAGCTTTTAGAAAGAAGGGAGCTCTTATTGTACATCAGAGAATCCACACTGGAGAGAAGCCGTATGTATGTAACTAGTGTGGAAAAGCTTTTAGAGACAAGGGAACTCTTATTGTGCATCAGAGAACTCACACTGGAGAGAAATCTTATGTATGTAGCCATTGTGGAAAGGCTTTTAGACAAAAGAGAGATCTTACTAAACATCAGAGAACTCATACTGGAGAGAAACCTTATGAATGTAAACAGTGTGGAAAGACTTTTAGAAAGACAAGAGCTCTTGTCATACATCAGAGAATCCACACTGGGAGAAACCTCATGAATGTAACCAGTGTGGAAGGGCCTTTAGAAAAAAGAGATCTCCTATTGTATATTAAAGAACCACACTGGAGAGACACTTTATGAATGTAACTAATGTAGGAAGTATTTTTTTTAAAAAGTGAAGTTTTTGAGTGTATGCCCATCACTTATAGAATGGCTGGATCAGTTATAGTATATGAACATTATGGAATATTATTGCTCTATAAGAAATGATCAGCAGGATGATTTCAGAGAGATCTGCAGAGTTGTACAGGAACTGATGCTCTAAATCACTGTGGATCAGAGAAATGCAAATTAAGATCATGTTGAGGTATCCCTACACACCTCTCAGACTGGCTAAGGTGACAGGAAAATACAATGACCACTCCTGGAGGCAATTTGGGAAAACTGGGACACTAATGCATTATTGATGGAGTTGTGAAGTGATGCAACCCTTCTGGAGAGCATTTTGGATGTATTCTCAAAAGTTATCAAACTTTGCAGATCCTTTGATCCAGTAGTGTTTTTACTGGGCTTATATCCCAAAGAGATCTTAAAGGAGGGAAAGGGACGCAGATGTTAAAAAATGTTCGTGGCAGCCCTTTTTGTAGTGGCAAGAAACTGAAAACTGAGAGCATGCCCATCAGCTGGAGAATGACTGAATAAGTTATGGTTACAGATGCTATGGAATATTATTGTTCTGTAAGAAATGACCAGCATGATTATTTCAGAGAGTCCTAGAGAGACTGACATGAACTGAAACTAAGTGAAATGAGCAGAACCAGATCATTATACAGAGCAGCAACAAAACTATATGATGATCAATTGTGATAGACGGGACTCTCTTTAACAATGAGATGATCCAAATCAGTTCCGGTTGTTCAGTATTGAAGAGAACCAGCTATGTCCAGCGAAAGAACTATGAGAAATGTGTGTAGACCATAGCATAGCATTTCCACTCTGTTAGTCTGTCAACTTACATTTTCTTACTGACTTTTTTTTTTTTTAGGCTGGGGTTAAGTGACTTGCCCAGGGTCATACAGCTAGGAAGTGTTAAGTGTCTGAGACCAGATTTGAACTCGGGTCCTCCTGAATTCAAGGCTGATGCTCTATCTACTGCGCCACCTAGCTGCCCTTCTTACTGACTCTTTAACTATCTTTCCAATTTACTCTATTTCTCTATCTCTTTTCCTTCCTCATATATATAATATAAATATAAAAAATGCTTACATTTTTGTTATCCTTAGGTTATTTTTACCTTCTTTCCAAACTGATTTTTCTTGTGCATAATAACTGTATAATTATGTATACATATAGTGCATTTAAAATATACTTTAACATATTTAACATGTATTGGACTACCTGCCATCCAGGGGAGGGAGTTGGAGGAAGGAGGAGAAAAGTTGTAACAGAAGGTTTTAACAAGGTGTCAATGTTGAAAAATTACTCATGCATATGTTTTATAAATAAAAATTTATAATAATTTAAAAAAACAACTATAAAATCAAAAGCAAACAAAACCTAAAATAAAAACACAAGAACGAACAAATACTATAATACAACACAGGTTTCTCCCTTCTCGTTTATAGTAAGTGTCTGTGGATTTTGCTAAATATAAAAAACTTGAGTTTCTTCCTCCCATGACAGCAATCTGTCAAAGCAGCTAAATTAAGTTGCCAAAACGCTTCATTTAATTAATTCACACAAGAAGAAGTGAATTAGAATGCCTCTCTGCATATATTTTTTGTCTCTCTCTGTTTCAATATCTGCTGTATTCTCTCTCTCTCTCTCTCTCTCTCTCTCTCTCTCTCTCTCTCTCTCTCTCTCACACACACACACACACACACACACACACGTTATATCTTTCAGTCTCATTCTCCCTTTCTCTTCCTGTAGGTCTCATTGCCTCTGTTAGTCTGTCAACTTACATTTTCTTAATGACTCTTTAATTATCTTTCTGATTTACTCTATTTATCTCTTTTCCTTCCTTATTTTTCACTCTCTTTCTCTCTGGCTCGATATCTTTCTGTCTCCCTGTCTCCCTCTCTGAATGTCTCTCTTTTCCCTTGTTTTTCTCAGACAGTATCTTATCTCTTTCAGTCTGGCTATTTCTCTCACTATCTTTTGGGCTCTCTCTATTAATCATTCTCTTTCTCACACTCTTTCTTCCACCAATACTCCTCTGCCATGTCTCTTTCTGACATTTTTCTTTTTCTCTCTATTCATCTGATTTTTGCTGTCTCTCTGACTCTTTTTGTCTTTTATTCTCTCTGTCAGAATCCCTCACATCAAAAAGGAGTTGTCTCTCACAGTCTCTGATGCCAAAACTCATTTTAAAAAGAAAACAACAACAACAAAAAACAGTGCTGGTTTCTCCCCGCTGTTTTAAGATAGCTGTCTGTGGATTGTGATAAATATCAAAAAGTGAGTGTCTCCCTCTCATGACAGCAATCTGTAAGAACAGCTAAGTTAAATAACCAAAATATAGATTCAATTCACATATGGAAAAGTAAATTACAATCTTTTTTTTTTCTTCAATTCTCTGTTTATTTCACTTTCAAATTCTCTTTTTTACTCTGTTTTGTTCTCTTTGTCTCTTTCTCTCTTATTCTCTTTTCTCTTTTTCTGTTTATATCTGTTTCTTTATTACTTTCTCTTTTTCATTCTCTCTCGCTGCCAGCTGGAGAAAAAGAGATAGACATAGGATGAAAGAGAAAGAAAAGAGAGACAGACAAGGAGAAAGAATCAGAGAGAGACAGAAAGACACACAGTGTGAGACAGACAGAGACTTAGAGAGAGAGTGAGGAAAACAGAAAGAAAAATAAGAGAGTAAAAGTGAGATATATAGAAAGAAACAGAAGAGAGACAACAAAGAGAGAGATGGGAAGCCAGAAAATGAGAGTATGAAAAAGGAGAATGACTAAATGAGGTAGAGAGAAAAGACATATAGAGACAGCAAGAGAGAGCAAGCCAGGAAAAAAAGAAAGTGTAACATGGAGAAAGAGATAAACACAGAATGAGAGAATAAAAAAGAGAGAAAGCAAATGAAATTGAAAGAGACAGAAGGAAAGAGAGGGAAATTTTATTCAGTTCTCCATGGGTGAATAAATTCATAGGTGAATCCATTAAATGTAGGTTTGGACAATTTCATTCAGCTATTCTTACAGATTGATACCACTGGGGGGAACTACTCATTTTGATATTTAGCACAATGCACAAGCATGTATTTTATGATTCAAACCCAGTTCCACTTGTGCAGTGATGAAGAGAGAAAACCACTGGAACAGAGTGTGGAACACAACATAGCACTCTCACTCTCTCTGTTATTTGTTTGCATTTTGTTTTCTTTGTCAGATTTTTTCTTGCTTCTTGATCTGATTTTTCTTGTGCAGCAAGTGAATTGTATAAATATGTATACATATATTGGATTTAACACATTTTAACAAATTTAACATGTATTGGAGTACCTCCCAGCTAGGGGAGGGGGTGGGGAGGAGAGGAAAATTTGGAAGAAAAAGTTATGCAAGGATCAATGTTGGTAAAATTATCCATGCATATGCTTTGTAAATAAGGAGCTTTAATTAATAAATTAAAAAAAAAAACAAACAAAAAAACCCTATGGTAATCCAGAAGGGAGAAACCTGTTGGAGTTTTTTGTTTATTTTTTTGTTTTTTAAAATTGAGTTTCAGCATCAGAAATTGTGTCAGTAACAACTTGTTGTGTATGTGAAGGACTTTGTCAGAAAAAGAAAGAAAATTAAATAGAGACAGAAAAAAAAAACTGAGAAAAAGAAGAGTCAGAGAGAGAAAAACAAACAGAAACAGAGAGAGGATAAGACAGTGTGACAGAGAGACAGGATCTGACCTTGAGCAGAGGCTAGGGTAGTCCTCCCAGGTTTTACCCAGATATGATGTCCACCTAGGACAGTTCAGGAGGGCATCCCTCTGAGTAACTTATGCCATTGCTGCCATGGTGGGTCACTGACTTAATGATCCACAGACAATGATACCCAAATTCAAAACAGAAAATCTCTTGGGACAGTAACTGATATTCTTTTATCTTTAATAGTAAATTCTACTAAGCACAACTTAGGGCTAGATACATTCTTGCTAAAAGTTACCCAGACTCACACCCACAGGAGATTTTGTTTCCTTTTCTTTTCCTCCAGTTTACACTCATCTTGATACAAGAATCACTCATTACATAAGCTTACAGATTCTTAGCAAACACATTCATTGTTTAGGAACTATACATCCTAAACAGGCTCATTTCTCAGGGCTGATGACCTTGCTTACCCTGATGGTGTCAAGAAAACTGGCAAGCTTACAAAGTAAGGGGGGGGGGGGTTTCACAGCAACTGCAGGGCAGGGGCTGAGCTTGCTGTTGCTGACCCCAGGCGTTCTTAGTGTATGAGTGGCCTGTGCTGTACCTTCTCATACTTGAAGGAGAACTGTTAAGGCTTTTACCTCATCCTTCTTGTTCTATATACAGCAATTACCAATTTTAGGTTTAACCTTGATGAGATCTAGATAAGGGGTAATTAAATGAAATTAGGGTTAATTGAGGTGTAGTGACATGTTTGTGGTACAGGAAGTCAAATGGAGCTCCCCTGCAACCCCTTTGGATTTGGCGCAAGGATACAGAGTTAAATGAGTTCTAGTGGCAGCACAGAGTCCCATGTAAAGCAATTTACCGGCCTGAAAACCTAGACTAATTAAAGAGGTTTATTGTGGGGTTTGGAAGTTAGGTTAAAATCTGGTTGGTAAAAGGTATTAGGTAAAGAGAGAAGTACACCAGAAGTTCCGGTGCACAGAAAGTCTGTGATGCAAAGCATGGTGCTGGCAGGTTTGGACCCTCTGCAAAGAGATGATTCCAGTTTGGCTCTTTTAGAAGGAGAGATTGGACTAAAGGGCCTATGGGTGAAGTCCCAGGTTGGTTCCTTGCTGGGTTTCATGGAGGGCTAGAATTTGCTTGGTGGGGGTTGGAAACCTGAGCAGATCATTAGAATGGGGGCTGGGAAAGTCCAAATTAGCTCAGATCTGAAGGGGGCTGGGAGAGCCTGGAAATCTCCCATTGGAATTCAAAATGGTGCTTTTGACCAGGACTTCTGAATCAAAGGCCAGCCATGGGGGTTGGGAATCAGAAAGGAATTTTAAAGGGGCTATAACCCACATCAACATGATGACAATCACTCCAAATAATTTAGCAGTTTCAGAATTGTCTTTGCTGTAAATTTCTCCTAATTTCCTAAGTTATATTTATAAAATGTTATAAAACGGAATTAGCAAAGCTAAATAAACTTTCCATCTTCCTTTAGTTGTTCAGTTCATTCTGTATCTAAACTGTTACAGTTTTGGAAGTTCTTAAAGGGGAGGTGGTGTTTTATTCCCTAAAATAAGCTTCTCCTTTGTTTTAAGGAGAAAACAAGACAATTCTTAAAACTGAGATTATAAGGTTTTTATATTGACTTAACTTTAGTTCATGAGATTCCTTAAATTCTGATTAAATGTTCTAGATCCACTGAGTTGCCATTTGGTTATTGTCCAATTCATACAAACCATTTCTCTTTTGTGATCTAGGAAAGAGTAAAATGCTACTTTTTACTGACAGGGCCCTCAGAAGTCTGATTTTAGGTGGTTCAAAAGCATGCTGTTTGTTGCCAAAGTTTTATTATTATTTTTTTCAGTTTAAATTTTTTATTATTTTATAATTATAACTTTTTTTTGACTGTACATATGCATGGGTAATATTTTACAACATTATCCCTTACACTCACTTCTGTTCCGACTTTTCCCTTCCCTCTCTGCATCCCTCTTCTAGAGGGTAAGCATTCTTATACATATTAGATATGGTATAGTATTTCCTAGATGCAATATGTGTGTGCAGAGCCGAATTTCTTGTTGCACAGGAAGAATTGGATTCAGAAAGTAAAAATAACCTGGGAAGAAAAACAAAAATGCTCACAGTTTACACTCATTTCCCAGTGTTCCTTCTCTGGGTGTAGCTGATTCTGTCCATCACTGATCAATTGGAATTGGATTAGCTCTTCTCTATGTTGAAGATATCCACTTCCATCAGAATACATCCTCATACAGTATCATTGTTGAAGTGTATAATGATCTCCAGGTTCTGCTCATTTCACTCAGCATCAGTTGATGTAAGTCTCTCCAAGCCTCTCTGTATTTGTCCTGCTGGTCATTTCTTACAGAACAATAATATTCCATAAACATTCATGTACCACACTTTACCCAACCGTTCTTCAATTGATGGAGAATCCATTCATTTTCCAATTTCTAGCTACGACAAAAAGGGCTGCCACAAACATTTTGTGGCTAGAGTTTTAAAAGTAGCCGTGAATTTTTCTAAAGTTCCCAAACTCTTAAATTTTCTGTTAACACTCTCAATGCAAATAGATTGCAATTTCTACATCCCTGTAGTGGGCTTTGATTAGAACTCCTTTAAAACTGCTCTTACTATCATATCTCAAATAACGAATTTCACTAAACTGAGTATATTTTCTTTCTTTCCCTCTCACCTCTTCATCATGTATCCCTGCTACAGTCAGGGAAAGAGGGAAAGGGGGAAAACGAGAAAAGAACACTCTTAACTCTATGCATTATTTCCTAATCCCGAGGAGGCCTTAATTTAGGTCAATGTGCTTCCACATTACTTTACTCACACACACAAATCATTTATCTCAACATTGGCATGGTATGTTGGTCATATCTTAAAACCTACATAATGTTATTAAATATGAAACAATTATAATAAAACAGTTACATATAGCACTTTTGCAATCGTGATCTTCATAACAACCATTATATCTCTGTACAAATCAGAAAACTGAGCAGAGATAAAATAATTTGCCATATATTGCATGCTAATACATTTCTACAGTTGAAACAGAGAATGGTGGGCTTACCAAATGCAGAGGCTGACTGGCTTTCTCAGCTCACATGGCCATACTGGGTGCTTTCAGGGGCACCTAGATTCTTCTCAGATAGTTCCTGGGCAGAACCTGTTGTATGCTGGGGTTTCTGGCACCAGGATCTCCCCTTGATGGGAGTTTCAGCTGCCAGGGGCAGGTAATGCTGACCATGGGGCCTGACCCCCACTCTGTCCCCACTCCCCCAGGCTAGATCAGCAAGGTATTAGGGCAAGATTGTGCGGTGTCCCCACAGCTGTTGCTGCTTCTTCCATTTCTGCAGGTGGGGCAGAATTTGAGCTTCCCTACAGTTCTTTAGCAGTCTCTTTTCTTAATCTGATCTGCCATGGGAGAAGTCAGCAAACAGAGCATTTGGACTGTATTGATCTTGTTAGCAATTCCCACAAATGAGATGCACTCTGGGAGTGGAGCATACTGAACAATCAGGGTTTGGAGAGGGTCTCTTTAACTCCTTCTGGGTGTTTTCCCAAGGAAGCAGAAGAGAACTCTGGACAAGAGAGGAATCAAGGAAGGGTTAGCAAAACATTGCTATTTACCTAATTGGTTTTTTCTTTCAGAATGAGGTAAATTCCTGGAATTATCCCCAATGTTTCAGGATTTTTTCTTGTGATCTTAAAATGACTAATTTCCAAACTCCTTAATCAGTGCTCTCAAAACCTTGAGAATCTGCTAATATATCATTTTAGCTGTTCTATACTTTTAATTAGCTAACTTTGTTTCTGTAGCCTCTAGCTTGGCCAGAACCCGGGCTACAGAAAAAAAGTCAGGCATTTTTCCCTTTTAAGGTGGGAGTCAAAGGGGTTAAGACATCTTTCCCAGCAATCTAACTAGCTTTTTTTTTTTCCATTGGCTGAATTTTAAATTTTTCCAGGTAACTAGCTCACAGAACAAATATGACAGATATTCTGCACAGACCACAGACACACAAAATCACATGGAAGAGGGCTGTCCCTTCTTTGCTAAAAGCCATCAGTACAGCCTAGTGTCACAGAGAAAGGCAAATATCCCCTTGCTAGAAAGGAACTTTTGCTGAACTTGCAAGAATTTCCAGTTCTGGGCATTCCCAGTCAATTCAAAGAAAATCTGCTGAGAGTCAAGCTCAAGAAGATCCAGACAAGACTTCTCCCAGTTGCTTGGGGTGTCCCAGCTATTGGATTGAGGGAGAAAAGAGTCCCCCCTGACAAGGAGGGGATGAAGCCAGAGAAGACCAGATTATCCTTGTACAGGGCCACCAAATGTTGAGGTTCAAAAGGCAACCCCAAAGACTGATATTGCAAGATGTCTCAAATGAAGTTTCAGGCTTATAAAGTGGGAAAACATATTTACAGTCAAAGTTCTGATAAAGGCCACAAGAGAACTAAGTCAACTTTTATCAGAATTCGAGCCATTCTCCAATTGATAAATGGCCAAAGGATACGGACACTTTTCAGATGAAGAAATTGAAACTATTTGTAGTCATATCAAATGGTGCTCCAAATCACTATTGATCAGAGACATGCAAATGAAGACAACTCTGAGACACCACTACACATCCCTCAGTTTGGCTAAGATGACAAAAAGACAATGATGAATGTTGGAGGGGATGTGGAAAAACTGGGACACTGATGCATTGTTGGTGGAGTTGTGAAAAGGTCCAACCATTCTGGAGAGCAATCTGGAATTATGCCCAAAAAGTCATCAAACTGTGCATACTCTTTGACCCAATAGTGTTACTACTGGGCTTATATCCCACAGAGATTTTAAAGGAAAGGGACCTGCATGTGCAAAAATATTTGTGGCAGCCCTTTTTGTAGTAGTCAGAAACTGGAACCTGATATACATATATATATATATATATATATATATATATATATATATATATATATATATATATATATATGTGTGTGTGTGTGTGTGTGTGTGTATGTGTGTGTGTGTGTGTGTATATATATACACACACACACACACATTTGTAACATGTATTTTAACATATTTAACATATATTGGACTACCTGCTTTCTAGGGGAGGGAAAAGGAGGAAGGAAAGGATCATTTAAAACAGAAGGCTTTGCAAGGGTCAGTGGTGAAAAACTACCCATGTGTTTTGGGGAATATATGTGTTTTGTAAATAAAGTTTTAATTAAAATAAAAAAGAATTTGCAGACTTGAACATATCTCCAACTCAAGGGTGGGCTGAGTTCCAAAAGGTTTTAACAAGGAACCCGGAGCATAAAGACAAATTTATAAGAAAAGACAGAGAGATCTAGTTCTTGAAGTTACCAATATGCTCATTTTATGGCCACAGGTAGAACTGAGAAGTAGTCTTAGAAACCCTTTCATCACTGATCAACAGATTATCTGGCAGCCAGGGAAGTTTCTAGGACTATAGCACAATATTCCTAAAGCCAGGAGACTTTGGATCATTGACAGATTGTTAGAACAATAGCACTTCCAAGGTCTGGGGGCCACAGGATTACTGCTGTATTTTTCCTATAAGCTGCACCCCCATCAGTATTATCTTTTTTTTTTAATTTTTATTTTATTTTATAATTATAGACATTTTTTTGACAGTACATATGCATGGGTAATTTTTTACAACATTATCCCTTGCACTTACTTCTATTCAGATTTTTTCCCTTCCTCCACCAACCCCCTCCCCCAGATGGCAAGCAGTCTTATATATGTTAAATATATTACAGTATATTCTAGATACAATATATGTGTGTATTACCGAATTTTTTGTTGCACAGGAAGAATTGGATTCAGAAGGTAAAAATAACAGTTTACATTCATTTCCCAGTGTTCCTTTTCTGGATGTAGCTGGTTCTGTCCATCATTAATCAATTGGAATTGGATTAGCTCTTCTCTATGTTGAAGAAATCCACTTCCATCAGCATACATCCTCGTACAGTATCATTGTTGAAGTGTATAATGATCTTCTGGTTCTGCTCGTTTCACTCAGCATCAGTTGATGTAAATCTCTCCAAGCCTCTCTGTATTTCTCCTGTTGGTCATTTCTTATAGAACAATAATATTCCATAACATTCATATACCATAGTTTACCCAACCATTCTCCAATTGATGGACATCCATTCATCTTCCAGCTTCTAGCCACTATGAAAAGGGTTGCCACAAACATTTTGGCACATACAGGTCCCTTTCCCTTCTTTAGTAGTTCCTTGGGGTATAAGCCCAGTAGTAGTATGGCTGGGTCAAAGGGTATGCACATTTTGATAACTTTTTGGGCATAATTCCAGATTGCTCTCCAGAATGGTTGGATTCTTTCACAACTCCACCAACAATGCATCAGTGTCCCAGTTTTCCCACAGCCCCTCCAACATTCATCGTTATTTGTTCCTGTCATCTTAGCCAATCTGACAGGTGTGTAATATCTCAGAGTTGTCTTAATTTGCATTTCTCTGATCAATAGTGATTTGGAACACTCTTTCATATGAGTGGAAATAGTTTTAATTTCATCATCTGAAAATTGTCTGTTCATATCCTTTGACCATTTATCAATTGGAGAATGGCTTGATTTCTTATAAATTAAAGTCAATTCTCTGTATATTTTGGAGATGAGGCCTTTATCAGAACCTTTAACTGTAAAAATTTTTTCCCAATTTGTTACTTCCCTTCTAATCTTGTTTGCATTAGTTTTGTTTGTGCAGAAACTTTTTAATTTGGTGTAATCAAAATGTTCTATTTTGTGATCAATAATGGTCTCTAGTTCTCCCTTGGACACAAACTCCTTCCTCCTCCACAAGTCTGAGAGGTAAACCATCCCACGTTCCTCCAATTTATTTATGATTTCATTCTTTATGCCTAAATCTTGGACCCATTTTGATCTAATCTTAGTATGTGGTGTTAAATGTGGGTCCATGCCTAGTTTCTGCCATACTAATTTCCAGTTTTCCCAGCAGTTTTTGTCAAATAATGAATTCTTATCCCAAAATTTGGGATCTTTGGGTTTGTCAAAGATTAGATTGCTATTTTTATTCACTATCTTGCCCTGTGAACCTAACCTATGCCACTGATCAACTAGTCTATTTCTTAGCCAATACCAAATGGTTTTGGTGACTGTTGCTTTATAATATAGCTTTAAATCAGGTACACTTAGACCACCTTCCTCTGACTTTTTTTTCATTAGTTCCCTTGCAATTCTCGACCTTTTATTCTTCCATATGAATTTTGTTGTTATTTTTCTAGGTCATTAAAATAGTTTCTTGGGAGTCTGATTGGTATAGCACTAAATAAATAGATTAGTTTGGGGAGTATTGTCATCTTTATTATATTCGCTCGGCCTATCCAAGAACACTGAATGTCTTTCCAATTATTTAAATTTGACTTTATTTTTGTGGCAAGTGTTTTGTAATTTTGCTCATATAATTCCTGACTCTCCTTTGGTAGATATATTCCCAAATATTTTATACTATCGACTGTTATTTTGAATGGAATTTCTCTTTGTATCTCTTGCTATTGGATTGTGTTGGTAATGTATAAAAATCCTGAGGATTTATGTGGATTTATTTTGTATCCTGCAACTTTGCTAAAATTCCGAATTATTTCTAATAGCTTTTTAGCAGAGTCTTTGGGGTTCTCTAAGTATACCATCATGTCATCTGCGAAAAGTGACAATTTGATTTCTTCATTTCCTACTCTAATTCCTTGAATCTCTTTCTCGGCTCTTATTGCCGAGGCTAGAGTTTCTAGTACTATATTGAATAGTAATTAATAACTTCACCCAAGAAAATGACAATAATGAGACATCATACCAAAATGTGTGGGATACAGCCAAAGCAGTAATAAGGGGAAGTTTTATATCTCTACAGGCCTACTTGCATAAAATAGAGAAAGAGAGGGCCAACTAATTGGGCTTACAACTAAAATTGCTAGAAAAGGAACAAATTAAAAACCCCCAGACAAACACAAAACTTGAAATTCAAAAAGTAAAAGGTGAGATTAATAAAATTGAAAGTAAAAAAACTATTGAATTAATTAATAAAACTAAGAGTTGGTTTTATGAAAAAACCAACAAAATAGACAAACCCTTAGTAAACCTGATTAAAAAAAGGAAAGAGAAAAAGCAAATTGATAGTCTTGAAAATGAAAAGGATGAACTCACCACTAATGAAGAGGAAATTAGAACAATAGTTAGGAGCTACTTTGCTCAACTTTATGCCGATAAATTCAATAACTTAAATGAAATGGAAGAATACCTTCAAAAATATAGCTTGCCCATATTAACAGAGGAAGAAGTAAGTAGTCTAAATAGTCCCATCTCAGAAAAAGAAATAGACCAAGCTATTAACCAACTTCCTAAGAAAAAGTCCCCAGGACCAGATGGATTTACAGTGAATTCTACCAAACATTTAAAGAACAACTAACTCCAATGCTATGTAAACTATTTGAAAAAATAGGGATTGAAGGAGTCCTACCAAATTCCTTCTATGACACAGACATGGTACTGATACCTAAACCAGGTCAATCGAAAACTGAGAAAGAAAACTATAGACCAATTTCCTTAATGAATATTGATGCTAAAATCTTAAATAAGATATTAGCAAATAGACTTCAGAAAATCATCCCCAGGATAATACACTATGACCAAGTGGGATTTATATCAGGAATGCAGGGCTGGTTTAATATTAGGAAAACTATTAGTATAATTGACCATACTAATAATCAAATTAATAAAAACCATATGATCATCTCAATAGATGCAGAAAAAGCATTTGATAAAATCCAACATCCATTCCTACTAAAAACGCTTGAGAGTATAGGAATAAATGGACTATTCCTTAAAATAATAAGGAGCATATATTTAAAACCTTCAGTAAACATCATATATAATGGTGATAAACTAGAACCTTTCCCTGTAAGATCAGGAGTGAAACAAGGTTGACCACTATCACCATCAGTATTATCTTAATAGCTACCTGTATAATGTCACAATATTTTCCTTTTCTCGCTTTTAGTCAACATGCTTTAATGACTATAGATTTTGGTGGCCATCCCTGGCTTATACTCCTTTTAAAGTTTTATAAATCGACTGCATAAATATGCCCAAAGCAGGACACCTGAGACACTGTTTAGCTACAGCTTTTCAATTAACTTGGTGGGTTGGAAGGGTCCAAAGAAAGGTCAGGCAAGTGCTACTGAGATGTAAGTGGACCAATGGACCAAACCAAGGATGTGCTTAAGAGTTGAGTACTTAGGGACTTCTTTCTTGGGTGGGACCTCCACCCTCCAGAGTGGGAACTCAGAGCTCGCTCTGAAGTCTCAATCAAGTTCCGGATGTAACCTTCATCATTGATTGGCTTGTGTCTGTGACCCTATTTAAGCTCTGGACAGGAAGAGCCCTTCCCTTTTTCTCTTTCCTTTTCCCCCCTCTTACCACCTGGAGACTGGACTGGGAGGTCGCTACTAAGGTATGTGCAGGAGGTCATAGAGTAGATGTGATTTACGGGAATAAAGTTTTAGGTTGTCCATTTAAACTCTCTGGTGCTCTGTTGTGCTCAAACTACTTCCATATGAGATAGTAGCAGGAGGATTCTGAGGACCTCAAAACAGGTGAGATTGATATTATTGATATTATATTTGCCAGTTTTTCTCTGATAGGCCTAGGAATAAGGACCGATTAGCATTAGTTAGGGAGAGTAAAATACCCTAACAGTGGGTAGAAGCCTTTCCAGTTTCAAAAGCTACAGCTTCTTCTGCTGCTAAGTGTTTGTTTAAAGAAATTGTTTCCAGATATCATCCATCTGCTTTAAACAATCATAGTGTTGGAATGCGTGGTCCAGCAAATGGAATTGGAAAATGTGGGTGTTGGAATATGTCAACTTATCCAGAAGAACTCACCTGAACTCTGCTGAAACAGAACATGTTCTGCCCCAGATACTAGGAAATCCCCTTCCAGTTGTTGGCCCAGTTGGTTCTGTTGTACATGCTTCCTGTACCATTGGTGATGCCTCCTGGGCATCAGATGGGACTTTCCAGGTCCAATGAGGATTAGGCTTCTTAAGTATTTTTAGATGAAATTCCATCTCTTGACTCATATGAGCCAAGTGAGTTACAAAACTCGACTTCCTTCCCTGTCAGTAGTTCACCCCATACCGGATTTGGCTTTCTCTGTGAACAAATTGAAAACTGCCAATTCTGGAATATTTGTGCTCACTGAAGTGTAACTTTACTTTCTCTCTCTCTGATGCTAATAACGTTCCAAAAGCTTGCATGATAATCATAATGTTTCTTTTGCCACTCTTACTTACATAATCTTACTAATAACTGTCAGGATCCCTGAACTGCCATGAGGCCTTATAACTCCTGGATAATTTTTTTATTTTTGCCGGTGTTGCTTTTTCTTCCCTCCCACCAGGATGGTATGGAACTTGTGACCAATTACTCCACAGGAAACTAGGAGGTTAAACAAATTCAAGATTCCAATGCAGACCTAATCCCTCAGCTGTTCCACAAGAGGATTTAAATCACAGAGATCCCTTTTTGTGCCCTCACCAACCACCTACTGCTCACTCTTCAAATTTTGAAATGATAAGAGAATGTATATTCTTGTTCCAGAAACATTACTGGAAATTCTTTTGAGACCAAAGTCTTTTTTGCGGCAGCCAGCCTCTAGTCAGAGAAGCAACTCCTGCTTATGTTTTACCTCCTGCTCCCCCTGACCCTATATTTTCTTCTGGGACAAGATATACGCTCATTTATTCATTAAAACTGCTTCTTATTTGTGTGATTTGGGGTGATTGCTATAGCCCTTCCTTAGGGGGTCTAGTGTTTGACAGTTGCTGGAATTTCTTTAAGAGTGTAAGTGAGCACCAACCCTGAAGTCAGGAGGACCCGGGTTCAAGTCTAGTCTCAGACACTTAACACTTCCTAACTGTGTGACCCTGGACAAGTCACTTAACCCCAATTGCCTCAGCAGGGGGGGGGGGAAGAATGCCTCATTGATGACATATCACCCCCTCTGCCATTTGATAGCAGTTGCCCAGTGCCCGTCTGCCATCTTTGTGCTGCATGCCATTTAAAGAAATGTTTCCTTGTGGGAATGCACTTTGAACCCTCCAAGCCTTCAGCATCTGAACAGCAGGCTGATCCTCCGATGGATTTCACCATCTCCATCATCTCACACATCATGTTGGTTCCACATCGTTTTCAGCAGTGTCATTTTCTTCATCAATGATGTTTGCTTCTACTGCACCTAAGCATTCAGTGCGTGGGAGTTCAATTTTGATTTTTCAGGCTTCTGTTCTCGCTTTCCCTTCACCACGGACAGGAATGGCTGAACTTGTTCTGCCGCCGGTCCTTCACCTGTTGCTTATTTCCCTCCACTCTCTAGGCTACCGGGATCATCTCCACACAGCTGTGTGTGTGTGTGGTCTGGAGAGATCCCCCTCCTTCCTTCCACAAATCTGGCCAGCTGTTCGCCTAAGCAGCTCGCTTCGCTTTCTCCCATAGAACAACAGAACCTATCGCTAAAAGAAATCCCACTCTGTGCTACTTCCCTTGATCAAATGTATCTATTTGAAGCTATAGAACCGCAGGGCGGGTTTTATTCCGAGGTTCATACCTCGTGTAGGACCTCATTTACGCTTCTGCCTGTGCTTTGAGTTCCTGTTATGGATCAGTTGGAGCTGTCGTCATTTCCCTCTTCTCCCTCGCTACCTTTGCATTTCAGTGAGGGAACAGCCCTCTCCTGGATTTCCTGGCTCCTCCTCCAAGTTTTGCTATGGATGGAAGGGGAGAAAGCTGATTTATTGGGGGTCCCTACCCAGTCAGTGTTAATCGGTCCACGATGACTTGATGGGGGCAATGAGGGTTAGCCCTTATTCATTTAGTAATGTTATCTAGCCAATCACCCAATAACCGCTTTGGTCTGTATAAGGACCCGGAGTCTGATGGAGGAATTCTTTGTGTCTGCGCCAGGCGGGACTGCGGTTTCAAAGAACGCAGACAGGAAGCGTCCCTGCCCGGCTTCGCCCACTTTGGGTGCCAGGGAGTGGGCAGACCCCAGGGTAGAGGGCCGGGAGGAAGGCTCCCTTCCAGGTTCTGAGTCTTACAGTCACTCAGCTCACCAAGACTCCCTGAAATAGCAGAGACTATGAATAGAAATGAAGAATCTAGCGCCTGAAGTAAGATGCGAGCCCTCCTCTTAGGGTTAAAAGCTGAACCCCTAAATTTAGGACAGGAAACAAGGACACGGAAGGCATTTGGGAGAAAGGTCCCTGAGGTGACACTAAACTCTACTTGGATGCGCCCCCACTGTTCACATCTCCAAGTACCCAGATCCGGGGCTCGAGGGGTTCGATCATTTGCATCACGGCCGAAGTTGGTTAGGCTGCAGGAACGCTTAAAGCGTGTGCTCCGGAGCAAACCTCTGAGCATCTGAGGTGTATATATTTGTGTGTCTGATCAATCGACTTGGAAGAGTCCAGAAGCAGGACTCCTCCGCCTGGCCCTCTTGCAATGGAGTCTTCCCTCCTGGCCCTCTACACCCGCAGTGTTCTCGGGCATGCCCCGGCGTGCGGGCCTAATCCAGGGAGGGCTCCTCCAGCCCAGGCCAGCCGATCACCGCCCCCCCCCCGGCCCCCGGCCAGCCGAGAGCCGCCCCCCGACCAGCCCCGGCCAGCAGAGCACCGGCCCCCGACCAGCCCCGGCCAGCAGAGCGCCGCCCCCCGACCAGCCCCGGCCAGCAGAGCACCGGCCCCCGACCAGCCCCGACCAGCCGAGCACCGCCCCCCGACCAGCCCCGGCCAGCAGAGCACCGGCCCCCGACCAGCCCCGGCCAGCAGAGCACCGCCCCCCGACCAGCCCCGGCCAGCAGAGCGCCGCCCCCCGACCAGCCCCGACCAGCAGAGCGCCGCCCCCCGACCAGCCCCGACCAGCAGAGCGCCGCCCCCCGACCAGCCCCGGCCAGCAGAGCGCCGCCCCCCCGACCAGCCCCGGCCAGCAGAGCGCCGCCCCCCCGACCAGCCCCGGCCAGCAGAGCGCCGCCCCCCCGGCCCTCCCAAAAGTTGGGTCCCCATGCCTGGACCCGCTGGTGAGCGGAACTATTTCCTGCCCTGGCATCTCGGCTCTCGTGCCCCTGCGGACGCGCATGTTGTTGCTTAGTAACCCCAGAAAGTCCGTCCTAGTTTTAGTTGACTTGGAGCCCTATAAAAAGGAGCCCTGAAGGAAGCGGCGGCAGCTCAGGGGGAAGGAAGCCCTGGCGGGGTCTGCCAGCCCCCTCCTCCAATAAAACGCGGAGCTCTACCTCAGCTTCTCCCCCACAAGTGCTCGGTGCTTAGAGCCCAGCGCCACGGCAGGAGGTCCGGAAAGGTGGGGGGGGGGCAGGGGTGGGTCGCATGGAGAGAAAAATGATCTCAGGGGCTCAGCTGGGGGCCCCATCACCCGCAGCAGGAGCAGCTGTGACCTCACCTGGGGGACCACAACAGTGCACACGCGTGAACAAGTAGCCCGGGGTTGGGGACCACATTTCCCAGGAAGCCTTGTGATCCCGAGCAGCAGCCTCCTTCTCTTAAGGGTCCGTTGCCATGGAAACAGTAATGCACCTCCAAGAGGAGGGAGAGAGCAGGAGGTGCGCCCCTATGTAATTTCCGCTTCCTTCGCAGCCTCGTGGGCGGTGGTCCTACCCCCGCGGTTTCTGGCCACTGGGGGCCTCCGGCGGCTCCAGGACTCGGGCCACCACGGAGGGGTCAGCTGGCCTTTCCCCTCCCTCTGCCTGCCTCCTGCTACTTGACCGTCTGACTTGCACTCCCTTTCTCGTGGCTCCTCTTGCGTGAATCCTAACCCCTTCCCCTGCGTGGATTTCCTCCTCAACCCCCCCCCCCCCCGTTTGTTTGATTCCTTCCTTGGTTACCTCTGGTCTCCTCGAGCCACTTCTGACCCTCCCTTCTGCTTCCCTCTCCATCCCTCCCTCCCTCTCCATCCCCCATCCCTCCTTCCCTCCCTCTCCTCTCCATCCCTCCATCCTTGCCTTCTCCATCCCTCCCGTCTATACCTCTTTACTTTCCGCTGGGCGAGTGTGCTGTTTATCCCTTCACCCCTTCAGGTTCTCCCCTTTCCCTCTACCTAGATCTTCTTCCCCTCCTTCGCCCCCTGGATGGACCCAGTTAGAGATTTTAGCCGAGAGCGCCAGGAATCAGGAAGACCTGAATTCAGATGGGGCCTCAGACTGCCTCAGTCTCCTCATCTGTGAATGGGGCTAATAATAGCCCCTCCCTCCCGCCCGCGGTGAGGATCTAAGGAGGTAATGACGCCACAGGCCTGGCGGCGGCGCAGAGGTCTCTCCAGACACCCGCTAGACAGTCACCATTGCGGCCTGTGAGTCTCCACTCCCGGTACTGTCGCCTGGTTCGGTGGGATCCGTGCTTGCTTAATTCCTCAGCTTATCACCCGCCCCCTGCCCCAGTCTGCCAGTCCCGTTTGACTTTCCGCCCAGGCTGCGGGGCCAGCTGTTCGTTCCCACCTGCAGCGGCCAGATGCTGACCCGAGGCTTCCTGTCTGCCTCTCCAAACTAGAGCTTCCCCGACATCCCTTTGGTCGGTGGCTCTCCCTTGTCTCTGTAGGGCGTGTTCCCTGGTTGCTCCCAGCGTCCTGGGGGCCGGAGGCCTCCCCCATTTTCTCCTCCAGGAACTTGGCCACGTGGGTGCGGGACTCTTCGTTCGAGTTCTCTTGGCATCTAGTCTGGGTTCACCTCCATAAGGCGCTGACTAGCTGGGGAAGAGGCGGGGGCCGGGCGGTGTCCCAGCCCGGGTATCGGGGAGCCCCCTGCTCACGGTTTGCTTGCCCCTCACAGCTCTACCCTGCTCTTCCCCGAGGAATAAACTCTGCCAGTGGGAATGGCCCCAGGGCCCCTGACAGCCCGGACCCCCCAGGTGAGTAGTCGCTTTCATCTATCTCTTCCTCTGCCTTCCCCTGTCCCCCCCCCCCCCAAACATACACTCGCTGGACAAACTGAAAATCCAGCTTTTTAAACAACAGAAAACGGAGGCTCTGAGCAAAGATTTGAGCCTGCTTTGCTCACAACACCTGGGGGTTTGGACCGTTCTGCTGTGAGGGGGCAGGGCATTCCCTCACCAATCCTCCCAGGAATCAGCATGGGAGGGGGGCGGGCAGAATATCAGAAGGGGCTTGAAGGCCTGGGCCAAGAAAGAGGAGGACTCAGGGGTCTAGACGGTGGCACCGAGTCTTGTCAAGTCTTACCCTTGGGTCCAGAAAGTGGTGCCCCAAAAGCAGGTTGCCGAAGCTGACATCCGCCCACGAGGCAGGATCCGGGGACTCAGCTGGAACTGGGGGAAGGGGGCTAGTTAGAATGGGACACCTTGGGCCGCGGGTGAGCAGGGAAGGGATCTGCAGAGAGAATTGGAACCCAGAGCCTCTGACTTCAGATCCAGCCCCCTGCTCCTGCCATGTGCTCCCTCCCACAGTTTTAGGGTTTGGATACATGTTTGCCTGCATCAGAGGGAAGCCTGAACACTGAGGGCTGCTCCCTGACCTTCCTCCCCCCCCATTTCTGGCCTCTCCCCTCCATCCCCAGGGCCACTGGAGGCTGGTCCCCAGAGAAACACAGATTCATTTGGTATTTTAGGGGCCAGTGACCTTCCAGGATGTGGCCGTGGTCTTCACCCGGGAAGAGTGGCGTTACCTGGACCGTTCCCAGAAGGAGCTGTACCGAGATGTGATGCTGGAGAATTACAGAAACCTGCTCTACCTGGGTGAGGAGAGCCCCCGGGCCTCAGACTCGGCGCCCCAGCCCTCTCCAGCATTGAGACCTGAGGGTCCTCCTCTTCTGGCCGGGGTTTTCGGTCAGTCGCTCAGCAGACATTGGTCAGGCAGATGCAAGCCTTAGAGGAACCTCCAGATTTGGCAGGGACTCAAGAGGAGGGGGCACCCTCCCTGTGGGAAGGGCAGCCTTTAAAGCGGGTAAAGGGCACTCAGCGCTGAAGCAGCTAGAGACTGAGCAGGAGGACCCTTGGGAGTCCCTGGAGGCGCGTGGTCTGGAGGACAGGTTGGGGAGGGGAGAAGGGAGAGGATGGCTGTGGCCTCCCAGGACACAGTGAGGTCTCCCACGGCCATGGGCGAGTTTGGGGAGGAAAGAGACAAGGTCAGTTCTAGACGCGGTGTGTGGCGATGGGCCAGGGAGATGAGACGGCAGCCTAGACTTGGGTCTGGAGAGGCAGATCCTCTCTTCAGGGGCCCCCCTGGTTCCAGCTCATTCTCCTTAGTAATCCCCAGGGGCTCCCGATTGCCCCCAGGGGTAGATATGGAGATGAATAAAACTTGTTTCATCCTGAAAGCCTTTGGTCACCCTCATCTCCCTTCTCCACACCTTTGCTCAGCCCATTTCCCTCCTCCTGGGTTCCTGGCGTCCATGAGGACACCACCACATGTACGTTCCCCTTGATCAGGAGCAAACTTCCTTCCCGGCACTGTGGGCAGCGCCAGCTCCACTCTCTCCTTCCAGAGAGCTTTCTTGCCCATAGTAAGCCTAAAAATGAGTCGTCTCTCTAACAAACGCACACTGCTTCATTTACTGAACGCCTCTCGGTATCTCCAGGCAATTCTCTTGACATTACGTTGTTTCTCTACTTGTTTTGGGGGGAAGGAAGAACAAGCATTTATTCTCCTATGTGCCAGGCACTGTGCTAAGTCCTTTAGAGACATCAGATCCTGTGGTGCTCACAGGAATCCCGAGAGGATTACTCCCTCATTTCCAGCTAGAGAAGCTAAAGCAGAGCTGAAGCAGCTTCAGGGTCCCAGTGAGGTGTCTGAGGCTGGCTCTAGCTCTGGTCTTCCAGCCCCTGACTGCCTCGAAGTTCCTTTAGCAGGAGCTCTGTAGACAAGTGAGACCCCTCAGAAAAAAGCAGAGCGAGCCTCCACTCCATGGGGCATGAACAGTTTAACAATGCACCCACGCCTGGGGGCATTCACCGGAGCCTCCATCCCAGTCTCCCCTGGCAGCAGCCTCCAGCTCTCTGTGTCTTTGGCTTTCCGGTCTGTTGCCTGCCCTCTTCTCTTTTATGGCTCCCTTTCGCCCCTTCACATTCATTGTGATTATTCAACAGCAGTTACAAGTTTTCCTTTCTCCTCTTTACAGAGAAAAAGAAGGTAGAAATCTAACCTTGAACAAGGCTCTTCTGAGTCTCCTTGGCCAGCCTGGACGAGTCCACTCAGCCTCCATGGGGGGAGTTTGTGGGACTTGTGGCTCTCGAGCCCCAGATCACTCTTTCCATTCCCATTGACATGAACCTCCAGCCTTTTGTCCGTCTCATTTAGAAAAAAGGAAGGTGTCCTTTCTCACGATTTGCTTCCCCTTCCCTGACCTGCCTCAGTCACCATCTCTGTCCCCCCGAGGCGAGGACACTGCAGACCACCTTCATGTCACCTCATCCAGAGTGCCCCGCTGTAGGATTTTGGATCTCGGCTGAGACGTGCCAGATGTCCGGTCTGAGTTCCGTGGGGTGCCGGCCGTCGGCTTGGCTCCCGGATCCTTTCTTTCCGCCTGCTTGTAGCCTCTTTGACTTGAAAACTGAGGCAGGTGCTGTTTGTTTTATTTGAGGCATTTGCAGGGCTTTGGGGGAGTTTTCAGTTCTTTGAAATGGGCCACGTCCAGAGGGCACCGAGGTTCCAGGGGAACCGGGCGGTGAGTCTCCAGCTACCGACTTGCTGTTCTGACGTTTCTGGTTGCCTCACGGGGCTCTTTGCTCTGTCTACCTTTCAGGCATCCACCACTCAGGGAAAGTTTTCCTTCTGGGGATGGCTTTTCCCCTCAGCTCTCATCTCACTGTTTATGCCTCCCTTCGCTTCTCCCGACCTCCCTTCGCGCCCTCGTGGCCAAGCCGTTCTTTGTGTGGAGGAGAGCTCCACAGGCTTATTACTACCTGATCCTTGGGTCCCTATGATGTGTTTTTGCCCGTGATGAGTTTTGAGTTTGGTTTTTAACCCAGGTCTCCAGCTTCGGCTTCTGGCCTAGGGCCTAGTGCTCTTGCCAGACCTTCCCCCCCAAATTCTTGTAAGTGTGCCTAGTCCTGAGTCCCCTCTGGGATGCTAGCCCAGATCTGGATGGACCCCCGCCTGCCCTGTCCTGACCTAGGCCCGGGAGCCTCGCCTTGGAGCCAGGGTTTTGCTTCTTTCTCGGTTCCAGAATCTGGGCACCCGGGTCTTCATCTCTCAAGAGTTGAGTTTGTCCTCCAATGGGGTCCTTAGGGGCCACAGTGGGAGATCAGAGCCCCCCTGGAGCGGCCTCCTCTTCTAAGACATTGCTCTGGACCCCAGATGGAGTTCTGTAAATGTCCTAGAACAAGGAGAAGAGCTCAGCGTATCTCTTGTGGCCTCCTCATCCTCCTGGCTGCGCTGATTTTTAGGAACTTTGGCGTGGTTGGAACCTTTCGTGCCTTTAATAGACGACTCTCATTTCCTTCGAACAGGACTCGTGGTTTCCAAACCAGATGTGATTTACCAGTTTGAACAAGGAGAAGCCCCCTGGAGGCCAGACGGGAGAGACTCAGTGAGCCCCTGCTCGGGTGAGCTTCTCCTCTGGTCAGTAAGGGAAACGGGAGCCTCCCAGGCCTGCGGAGGCCGGAGAGCCCTTCCCCGTCACTCCCACGGGAGTGCATCCTGCTGTCTCAGGGGAAGAGATGCTGCCCTCAGACCTGCAGACAGATTCTGGGGAGCATTCCAGGCATGGGGGGTAGCCAGAGGGAGTGCTCCCCAGAAATGGGGAGAGAGCAGGGTTAGGGGAGTGGTTCTCAGGATCCTTGCTTCACCGAGAGCCACCAGATACGTATCCCAATCTTAGCAACTGAATCACTTTCTAAAACAACCGGCACTCTGAGGGGAGCATCCTGGCATTTGAACTCCAATCCTCTGACTTGCAGGGGAGGTGGTCTGAGGGAGAGTTGAGGGGTCAGGAAATCTGAGGTCCTAGTGAGGATGTAGAGCGGGGTGAGGTAGGAAGGACCAAGGAAGAGGGGACGCCAATCGATTATGGTCAGATCTGGGGGTTTCAGAATACTTGAACGTGGAGGGGTGTCTGTGGCCCAGGTAGGGTGAAACAGTAGATCATGGGAAGTGAGGAAGGTGAGGAACTGAGTGGCGGGAACGGCTCGTGAGCGAGAGTCAGTACGTAGGGTGCAGTGCGCTGGTAGGAAGAAAGAAAAATGAAAAGCCGGGCACCCTGTAGCTTCTTCCCTGAGGAAGCAAGGGAAGTGACCCTGGGAATCTGAGGACAGAAGGTGCCAGGAACAAGTGAGGAAGTGGCCGTGGGGAGCGGGGAGGATTCTAACCCCTGCCTTGGCCCTTGAGCTGAGGAGAAGGAAGGAAGGTTCACAAGAGGAGGCTGTGACATCAGTGAACGAGCCGAGCTTCAGTGATAGCTACAAGATGGAAGGAGCAGGGAGAGAGGGTTTGGGATGAAGGGGCGTTCGTTATCTATGGAAAAGGCATTTCAGAAGACACAGTACAGGTGGGAATAAGGAACCAGATGATGGAGGCTGGGGAGTCGGGTTTGGATGATGATCTACAGGGGTTCGGAATTTCTGGGACATGGAGGGTATGATCAGGTAAGAGAGTAGGAGAGCAGGCTAGAGACTAAGCCAGCATAAATGGAAGGCACATGGTCAGTTGGGAAGCCCGGTTTCACTACTGCCATTTCTTTCTGAAGACTGGAGATGAGGGAGGAAATCACAAAGCAGGAGCATGTCTTTCCACCCCCCACACCACAACTTTTTTCTTCCTCTTCCTCATGGGACAGACAAGAGAAGAGGAAGGAGCTAAGGTCCAGGGGAAGGTTCTCACACTGAGGTTAGGACATCAGAATGTCAATGGGAGGTGAACATTGCCTTGTGTCACTCTCCCTGCCCCCAGAGGACGCAGGTACCAAAAAGGAGAAGGTCTCCCTCTTCAGGAGTTGCAGCCCAAAGGGAGTCATCTCCCAACATGCAGGGATGTTGCTTTGGGACAGACAGAAGTCACCCGGTCTGAGCCCTATATACTCAGCTGTGCTGTAATCCTTGCAGTAGAGCATCCAGAACTAATCCCTTCTCTTAAAATATTTTAGCCTGTAATTTGTGTCCTTTTCTGAATCCCCTTTACCTCACCCATTAGATACAGAAAAGTTAAATCAACCAGTTCTTCTTTTCCTGCTCTAAGCATAAAGTTTTAGAATCTTATTTGAAATAAAATCACAGCAAAGTCCAGTCAGGTTCCCATTTAATTCAGGAATGCCGTCTAGGGCCTCCCTAAGCGACCACTTCCAGCTTCTGATGAAATGTTTTCAGATGCCGTGAGCTGTCCCTGTAAAAGGGGAAGAGCAGAGTACGGCAAGACCATGAGGATGGAAGGGAGCAGACCCGCATTCTGGTCACGAGCTCCCAATTAACTCCATGGTCTTAGAGAAGTCACTAAAGTACTCTCTTTTAAAAAGAAATCACGTTCCGTCTCCCTTACGACATCATCGTGAATCTCACTGAAAGGGGTTTTGTTGTTGTTGTTGACTAAAAGACTGAAAGTGAGGTTTCATTATTTTACTGTTTAAAGTTTGACAGGACTTGTTTCTGCAAGATATATAAAACAGGACCAATTGTTTATCTCTATTTTTTATCTCTTTCAGATGGGGAGACTGGGCCTGAATGCAAAGAGTCAGCTCAAAAGCTGAACATTTCTGTGCAGCATTCATCCACAGACAAGCTCACAAAGTCTAGTCTTTGTGTCTTCAGCCTGAAAGAACCCTGGGAATTTGATGTCTCGTTAGGGAAACCAAAGAGCACCGGGAACAGAAATTCGCAGGAAGTAAGAATCCTCCAAAAGCAAACTTCCAAACATGTGATAATCGGTAAATGTAATAAAAACAGCCAAAGCTTCGGTCTAGAACCAAAACTCTTTCCAAAAGATGTATCTATAGAAAAGAAGCTTTACAGATGTAATGACCTCACAAAGAGCTTCATTTCCTCCTCAGACGCAAGGAAACGCAATAGAATCTGCTCAAAGCAGGCGTTTTCTCAGGACAATGAAGGTGGGAAATTCTTTGATTCTAAATTAGATTTTATTGAGTATCATAGACTCTATCAAGGAGAGAAATCTCATGATCATAATGAACGTGAAAAAACCATTAGTCTCCGGCCATTTACTCTTTCCTATCAGTCAATTGATGTTGGAGAGAAAACTCCTAAATGTAATAATCTGGGGGAAGATTACCCCAAAACTATAAAACTTATTGAACCGAGGCTTCACACTGAAGAAAAGGCTTACGAATGTAGTGACTGTGGGAAGGCCTTCCACCTGAGGGAGCTCCTTCTTCAACACCAGAGAATTCACACTGGGGAGAAGCCTCATAAGTGTGACGAGTGTGGGAAGACCTTTAGCCAGAGAGGACATCTTACTCTACACCAGAGAATTCACACTGGCGAGAAACCTTACGAATGTAAAGACTGTGGGAAGGCCTTCCGCCTGAGAGACCCCCTCACTCAGCATCAGCGGATTCATACGGGAGAGAAGCCCCACAAGTGTGATGAGTGTGGGAAGGCTTTCTCCGTGAGGACAGATCTTACCAGACACCAGAGGATCCACACCGGAGAGAAGCCCTACAAATGTGGGGAATGTGGGAAAGCCTTCCGCGTCAGGGCAGAGCTCACCCGCCACCAGAGAGTCCACACCGGGGAGAAGCCTTACGAATGCAGTCAGTGCGGGAAGGCCTTCCGCCTGAGCAAAGACCGCACCCGTCACCAGAGAATTCACACCGGGGAGAAGCCTTACGAATGTGGCGACTGTGGGAAGGCCTTCTGCCGCAGAGAGCCCCTCCTGCAACACCAGAGAATCCATACCGGGGAGAAGCCGCACGCGTGCAATGAGTGTGGGAAGGCCTTTGGGCTCAAGAGACAGCTTGTGGAACACCAGCGAATTCACAGTGGAGAGAAGCCTCATAAATGTCACGAGTGCGGGAAGGCCTTCTTTGTCAGGACGGATCTTACCCGACACCAGAGGATCCACACTGGGGAAAGGCCTTACGAGTGCAACGAATGTCAGAAAGCCTTCCACGTGAAAACAGAGCTCACGAGACATCAGAGGCTTCACACTGGAGAAAAGCCGTACGAATGTAATCAATGCGGGAAGACCTTCCGCCTGAGCAAAGAGTGCAGCCGGCACCAGAGAATTCACACTGGTGAGAAACCGTACAAATGTAGTCACTGTGGGAAGGCCTTCTGTGTGAAGACAGAGCTCACCCTCCACCAGAGAATTCACACCGGAGAGAAGCCGTATAAGTGCAGTCAGTGCGGGAAGGCCTTCCGTCTGAGCACACAGCTCACCCAACACCAGAGAATTCACACCGGAGAGAAACCCTACAAATGCAATCACTGCGGGAAGGCCTTCCGCCTGAGCACACAGCTCACCCAACACCAGAGAATTCACATTGGAGAGGAACTTTATGAATAGCTAAATGGAAGGCCCAGTGAGGCAAAAAAGCAAACACTTTACCTAACAGTCATGTTTGACGGGAATATCATCATTACTGAGAGTGAAAAGGCCTGACTGAGTGCATGTGGGGCCTGATATAAGCTTGTAGGGCTAGAATGGAAGGAGACCCCAGAGACCATCGGATCCATCTCCTCATTTATAATTAAAGAAACGGGGCCGAGGGAGAGAGGTTGGGAGTCCCAGCAGTGAGGGCAGTGTGAATTCGGGCCTCGTGATCCAAGTCCAGCAACTTTCTACTGAATCATGCTGCCTCCTCTAAATAAGGTGGAGAGAAACTGTTTCAGCAGCACGAGTGGGAAAGGGCTTACTTCTGGAGCATGGAGCGTTCTTGATATCGTCACGTCAGGAGAAGCCCCTACGTCAGATGACTTGGTAAGGCCTTCTGCTTCAGTGTGTATCTGACCTCAAATCAGAGAACTCTTGGGGAGAAATTTTATGAACGTCATTAACAGAGGAAGGCCTTCCTGAGAGAACAGTTCTCTCAGCCCTGCAGAATTTGTATGAGAGAGAAAACTGATGAATATATGAATGTGGTTTAGTATTCCCTACAATTGCAGAGCTTACATGACCACAGAATTCATACTAGAGAAATTTTATTATAAAGAACACGGGCCTCTTAATAGAATGGAGACTCTGACATCAGAGCATTTCTGTTTGGAATGCACGTGGGAAGGCTTTGCCAATGAAAGCTTATGCTACATCAAAGAATCTACACTGGAGAAGAAATTTATGAGTGAAATAAACCCATCGCCTTCTGCCACAGCTAACATTATGCTCAAGTGTTAGTTTATACTGGAGAGAGAAACATGATAAACCCCTTCAATCAGAAGTTACACCTTTACTTGTTCAAAACAAAAAAGACTTTTGCAGTCATTAAGTTTAGAAAAACTTTCTGTCCTATAAAAAAAAACATGAGCTTTCAAATTTTCTTCAGCTGTCACATCCACCTAACCACTTAAGCAATGTGGGATTTTTTTATGTAATTATTTCATTGTGGCTTTAAGAAAAGAACGGTCATTTCCCAACAAATAGAGGAATAAAAAAACATTTATTAAATTCTGAAATGTGCTTAGTCCTGTGCATACCTATACAGAAAAGCAAGCGGGATTACAATTAGAAGACTGGCTTCAAATTGTGTGTGTTCTAATGGGAGGAAATAACAGAATTAGTTAGATCCTGGAAGAGATGTTTTGCTCCAGAGAGTAGTCACAGGGCAATTGAGTGTACACATCTTTTTCTAAAATAGTAGTGTTGATTGGATTGTTACATCGCTAAATTTACCTAGGACAGACACTGTAAATGTACATCTGGATAATTAATGGGGGCCAGAACAAATGTAGCCTCTCATATAGGGTATTACCACACACCTGCCAATTATAAAATATGCATAAAATCAACTTTATGGTACTCTAAAACTGTTCACTTGGATAGATAGCTGATTGGGCTAAGCAAACTCTGATATATTGATGGATTTGATGGATTGAAGGATTCTGTCCCATGGATGATTTGTCCCATGAGAAATTTTGTGATTGGGGAAAAGGATATTAAAAAAAAGAAAAAAGAAGAATGACTGATAATGACCACAATACTGTAAAGGAAAACAACTCTAAAAGATTTCAGAATTCTTTGCAGCCTCAAAACAGTGACAATGAAGCTTTCGTCCTCTGTTTACTTAGTAAGGTGGTAGAGCACAACTACAGAATATGGCCAATGTATTAATTTACTTTGCCTAACAACTTTGTTACAAAGGAGGCTTCTAGTGGTGGAGCGTAGCAATTAGCCATATTCAGTCTCCATTCGTGTGCAGATTATAGGCTATCCATGTAAATATTTCATAATTGGATAGTTCTCATTATGCATATATGGGGTTTTCCTATATAAATGGCTAGAGCATACCGCTCTGAGGGATTAGGGCTATTGTCCAAGGGGCCTGATTTGAAAAGCACAGTGTCATCTACAAAAGGAAGCATGAAGAGGACCTCCTCATCAAGAGGAAATCTATCTTCATCTTTGACCCTTCTGGATTTCTTGTGCATATTTTCTGACATTTATTTTTGCCATTTTTTTGCCTTTGCTGATAACCCTAAATCTAAAGGCCAACAAGGAAGAGAAGCAGGGAATGTCAGAAACTAAATATAGAACAGAAGAAGGGATGACTGGGTTTTCTTGTCCCTGTAGTTACCAGCAACAATAATGATGATTATTATCATAAGTTTTCAGAGCACTTTCCTCTTCCAAAACTGAGAAGTAGATAACACTAATGTTCCCATTTTACATATGAGGAAATGGGGACAAACAGGGTAAGTGACTCGCCTAAGTGTCTAAGGCTAGAATTGAACTCGGAACTCCCTGACTCCAGATCCAAGTTTTCCACTGTGTTCCTTAGCGGCCTGATTCTCCACAGGGCATGACCTCAAGTTCCTATATCATTTTAGCTGCCTTGTGTATGTTCTCCAACTTCTCAATGACCCTCCTAAAACTTGGCAACCAGCACCGAGCCCCCCATCTCAAATGAAATCTCTCCAAGGATGTTCTAACTGGGGCAGTACAACCTGAAATCACTTGAACTTTCTTGACCACCATCTTGCACTCATAGAGCTATGATGTTGATGGCTCTTGTAGTCCACTCAAGGCTTCTTTCAGATAAATTGTGGTTTAGCCCTACATCTCCCATCTTGTACTTGGGAAGAAGGCTGTGTGTGTGTGTGTGTGTGTGTGTGTGTGTGTGTGTGTGTGTGTGTGTGTGTGTGTGATGGAAGAATGAGACTCAACACGATATCATCTTACTGACTTTGGTCCTATGTCCAATTGCCTCAAGGGCTTTCTGAGTCCTGACTCTGCATTCAAAGTGTGAGCTGTTTTCTCCTCAAAACCCTCACCTCAGTTCTGTATCATCTACAAATTTGATAAAGCTGAGGAATACTGCTGATTTCATTTAAATTTGATATTAGCCAGCAATTGTGTGTCTTTGGAGCAGCTAGATAATAAAGTAGCTATAATGCCAGCCCTAGAATCAAAAGGATCTGAGTTCAAATCTGGCCTCAGTTACTTGCTATGTGACCCTGAGCAAAGCACTTAACCCTATTAACCCTATTTACTTTAGTTTTCTTATCTATAAAATAATCTGGAGAAGAAAATAACAAATTACTCCAATATCTTTGCCAAAAAAACTTCAAATGAGTCACAAGTCAGATACAATTAAATGACTAAAGAACAAAGGATGAGCTTTTGAATCTAGCTATTCAGTTATCAGTCTGTCTTATTACTATATGATGTAACAAAAAATTTTTTTTAAATCTCAGGAACCCTTAAAATTAAAAATTAAGGAGGAGCCCTCCCCAAACAGCTTTTGTTTATGTTGAATATTTACACTATTAGAAATGAAACCATTTTAGTATTTTTCATGAAAATAGTTAAGATTGCAGACATTCTAAAAGAGGATTAAATCAGTCAATTAACATTAAACAGCTATTTTGTATCTACATAGTAGACTACTATATACCACACCCACTATACATCTGTACAAATGCTTACTACATACTGTGCCAAGTACTGAGGATAAAGAGAAAGATGAAAATCAGTTCTTCCCATTGAGAAACTCACAATCTAATAAAGGGGGAGAGGGAAAATGCAAATTGGGATCCCTGGACTGCACTCTGAGAACCAATGATCTAGCCTGTGCTTTTTTCATTTTTTTTCCATAACAGCATAAAATATTATCGAAATTTGATAAAACCTAGGCCTAAATGTACACCAGTCTAGTTATTCTGTCCAATAAAAAAGCAAAATACCCTGGCCAGATTGAATCTTTTTGAAAATGTGCCAGCTGAGGTCTTAGATTGGTACCCCCGGTAACCTGGAGTAGGACAATGAATGAGACATAGGCCTGTGAGGTTTGGGATAAGGAGTCTTGGTCCTTGGGAAACAAGAAACAAGAAATCAGTGGAAAAGATGAGCCATCCTAGCCAGAGTTAAGATAAGTGTACACTGGGAAGAGATCACCAGGCAGAGCCTGAAGCCCTGGGTTTGAAGGACATGAGACTCATATCCTCCAGGTCAGATTGGGCTGAGATCTCCAAGAGGATGGCAGTCCCAAGGGCTTCTGGTGCTGTGATAACACTGGATAGCACTTCCTTGCTTTCTATCCTGATCCCCTGAACCCAACAGTGGTTCATCCAGATGTCAGAGGCTGAGAAGCCAGGAAAAGGAACAGGATGGAAATCAAGTCAGTGATGAAGAACAACCAGTTACTGGAACCTGGATGGGGATAATGGAAATGAGTGGTCTTGCCCATCCAGCCTCTGTTCTTCCTGTCTTTCTCTCCTTCCTCTGGACCACTGTGACAGAGGAGTCCAGCTTCTCGAGGTACTGTCCACGGTCCTGAATTCCTTCAGAGACTGGCATTTGATTAGCCTAGTGAGTTAAGTTTGGGGAGACATTGGGAAGGAGGGGGGACAGGCTGTGGTTTCTTTTCTGTTCTTATCCCTTCTGGAATGGAGGGAATGTCGGGGTGCTTATTTTCCTCTTTCTCCTCTCTCCCCATTACTCCAAACCAGGTCTATGAACTTGGAGAAAAAGCCCAAAGAAGGGCTTCTCCAAGAACATCTGAATGATCTGGCTGCAGGAGGGACAGAGGAGTTGGATCTCCCAGAATTGTAAGGAGGTACTGCCTCAGAGAAATGGATCATCCCAGACTTGGGTGACATCCCTCTAGGATTTACTTTATATCCTGCTTCTTTGCTAAAATTATTTATTGTTTCAACTAACTTGTTAGTTGAGTCTTTAGTAATTTCTAAGTATGTCATATATAGCCTGCAAAAATATAGTTTTATTATCTTATCATTTATTCTGATTCCTTCTATTTATTTTTCTTCTTTTATTGCTGTTGCTAGGATTTGCAATATAGTATTGAACACTATCGATGACAGTGAACATCCTTGCTTCACACCTGATTTTTTTATTTATTTGTTTTTGTTTATTTATTTATTTATTTATTTATTTATTCATTCATTCATTCATTTATTTATTTATTTATCTATTTATCTATTTATTTATTCATTCATTTATTTATTTATCTATCTATCTATTTATTTATTTGCTTATTTATTTATTTATCTATCCATCTATTTATTTATTTATTTATCCATTCATTTATTTATTTATTTGTTTGTTTGTTTGTTTGTTTGTTTATTTATTTATTTACTGAGGCTGGGGTTAAGTGGCTTGCCCAGGGTCACACAGCTAGGAAGTGTTAAGCGTCTGAGAAATTTGAACTCCGGTCCTCCTGAATTCAGGGCTGGTGCTCAATCCACTGCGCCCCCTAGCTGCCCCCACACCTGATCTTATTGGGAAGGCTTCTAACCCATTACAGATCATGCTTGCTGATGGTTTTAGATGATTTTTTAAAATCAGTTTAATGAAAAATTCATTTATGCATATACTTTCAACTGTTTTTAATAGGAGTGTTATATTTTCTCAAAAGTTTTTTCTGCATTCGTTGATATAATCATATGATTAAATTTTTTTTTATATAATTAATTATGTTAAACCAGGTTGAGGGTAACCAAGGGATCTCAAATCCTATGGTGAGTTAGGGGAGTGTCTACCCTAGGCATGTAAAGACATACTCTGATGGAATGGGTGGACGAGAACAATTTATTCCAACAGCCATGAAGGCAGGTGTTGTGGAGCACTTAGAGTTTGGTTAGACATTGAAGACACTAAGATCATCCACTGCATTTTGAATCCTCATTAGTCATCCTGACTCTCTTCTGCAGGTTTCCTTCTTTGTGGTTGAGACACTAAATAATGTAAAAAACTTCTGAAAAGTTGATTCCACTCACTATTACTACATAGAATGGGTGCACACTTATAGGCAACACAAAATCCAGTAGACCTGAAAGAAGAATAGCTCTTGTTGTGAAAGAACTCAACAGGTATCACAGTCAAATAGCAGCCTTGAATGAAACAAAGACTGAGAAATGAAGACCTGCTTACTGAAGTAGGAGCTGTATACTAATTTTTCTGGAGTGGCTGCAGTGAAAGGGAACACCACTAAGTTGGTGTAGGTTTTGCAATCAAAACTACTCTAGTAAATAAGCTCATATCCTTTCCAAAAGAAGTTAATGACAGGTTCATGACAATCCAATTGCCATTTGCAGGAAAATTCCCCACCACCATCATCCGTGCTTATGCTCCAACCATGATGAATCCTGACTGTGTCAAAGAAAAATTTTATGAAGACTGGGAGATCTTTGTCATCAATGTTCCAAAAGATGACAAGCTTATTATTCTGTGTGCCTTTAATAGGTTCAGACTATCAGACATGGCAGGAAGTCCTTGAGAGGAGTGGAGTTGGAAACAGAAACAGCAGTGCTCATTTACTGTTGAAGACTTATGCATCTCATGACCTTGTCATCACCAGCACTGAATTCTGTTTACCTAAATGCAATAAAACTTCATGGATGCAACCTCACAGCAAACATTGGCATTTATTAGACCATGTGATTACAAGAAGAGACAGATAGGCTGTGAGCGTGAATGTGTGGTGCAGAGTACTGGACAGATCATAGACTTATCCTCTCCAATCTGAATATTCACATTCAACAAAATGGTGACCCCAAGGCAAAAATGTCCCATCCTGTGGGACAAAAACATGGACCCTAGAAGAAAAGAATAGGGGACAGGGGACAAGAGACACGAAGAATGGAGATGAGACAGGCTTTCTGATCAAGTCTTGTTTATTGTTGGGCTAAGCATAAACTTATATGGAATAAGACACAAAGGCTATAAATCCACAGAAAGTTCTTGTGACAGGAGTTATTCCAAAATATAACTTGTGTGGAGACAGAATTCTTTACCCAGGGATGGTAAAAATATAACCTTTGCCCCAGGTGTAAATTGTGTGGAGACAGACTTCTTTACCCTAGGTGGGTATTTACCTAGGAATATGACCTTTACCCTGAGCTCAGTGCTGGCTCCCCACACAAAAAGACTTCCTAGAAGAATTAATGGCAACAGATTAGAATGTTTCTCTGAGAGGGAACAATTTGTTGCCAACTTGGAGAGGAAGTTGAGCCAACAGAGTTGGCAGCAACAGAGTAGAAAAGGAATAGGCAGCTTTCAGGGATTTAGTGTATAGCACTATATTTGCTCATCTGGGTCAGAACATTCGCAAACATCAAGACTGACTTGAAAATGATGAGGAAATTCAGAAAAATGAAAATACCACAGGATGTATCAGCAGGATAGTTCATCCATCTCTAAGAAGGTAGCATTCAATTCTATCAAAAGTAAAGTACAATTAAAATTTAGAAAGATGCAGGATATTTGACTCAGAAGGAGCAAAGAGGTCTGTGCTGATAGTAATAATCCAGTAACAAATCAGTGCGTTTTTATGATGAACTGAAAGCTATTTATGGGCCAAAGATCAATGGTGCATCTCAATTTCTCAGAGCTGATGGTCCCACATTGATTAGTGATATGAATATGATACTAGAAAGATGGGGCTGATCACTTCCATAATGCTCTCAACAGATTACCATCAATTACTCCTTAGCTGAAGTTTCAATTGAATAAGAGGTTTTGAATGCTATCAGGCTACTTACTTTTATGTGGTAAAGCACCAGGTGCTGATTCTATTCCACCTGAGATTTACAAAGTTGGGGATCCATTGCTCATATGAAAGCTGAATGAAAATTTCCAGATTATATGACAAAAGGAGATTATGCCCCAGGAGTTCAAGGATGCTTCCATTGTCCATCTTTATAAAGGTAAAGAAAATAGATTGTCCTGTGATAATCACAGTGGGGTCTTCCTGGCAAGATTTGTCCCAAAGTCCTTCTTAATAGTCTGACTCTACAACTAGAAAGATAATAATTTTAATGCATTGTGATCTAAAAAGGATACTTTAATATTTCTGCTTTTCTGTCTTTAATCATAATTTTTTTTATTCTAATACATGGTCAATTTTTGTAAAGATGTATTAGTTCTTTGTAAGGAACTACTGAGAAAAGGAAAATCCTTTTTTTTTTTTTTTCCATTCAGTTCTCTCCAGATATCTAACATATATGGCTTATTAAAAATTCCAATTCCATTCACTTCCTTGATTTCTTATCTAGTTCTGAGAGGGAAGATTAAAATTTCCCACTATTATAGTACTGTTGTCTATCTCCACCTGTAATTCATTTAACTTTTCTTTTAAAAACTAGGTGCTACAGTATTTGGTACATTGTTTGTGGCATCTTTTATCAAAATGTAATCGCCTTGTTTTATCTCTTTTAATTAAATCTATGTTAGCCTTAACTCTATTTGAGATTGCTACCCAGGCATTTTTTTGTATCAGGTGAAACATAATAAAATTCTACTCCAACCTTCAATTTTAACTCTATGTATAGCTGTCATTAAGTGTTTTTTTGTAAACAACATATTGTTGAATTCTGATTTTTAAGCCATTCTGCTTTCAATTTTGTGGGTGTTTAATCCCATTCACAGCCAAAGTTATAATTACTATTTGTGAATTTCCCTCCCTTATTCTCCTATCTTTATTCTACCTACTCCTCCAAGAGTCCCTCCCTTAAATTCTTTGTTCACCTTACTAAGTCTTAATGTACAAACCCTTGTAAAAGTCCTTCTTCATCTTCTCCCACAGACCTCTAAATCTTAATCTATACACCTTTCTAAATGCTTCTCCCTTATCCTGTCCCTAAGTCTTCGTTTTTCATAAGTTTAGAAGACTTTTGTACCCTTTTAGATATGTTGTCCCCTCTTTAATACAGACCCAATGAGAATAGCGCTCTACCGCCACCTACTTCCTCTGTATTCCATTGGATTCTGGTCTTTTTTTCTTCTTTTCATCCAAATCTGAAAATCTTTCAGTTTGTTAACACCCCCCCCTTTTTTTTTTCATTCAGTTTTAAACTCAATTTTGCTGGGAAAGTTATTTCTTCTTCTTCTTCTTCCTTTTTTTTTTTTTTTTATAATTATAACTTTTGTTTGTTTGTTTGTTTGACAGTACATATGCATGGGTAATTTTTTACAATATTATCCCTTGTACTCTGTTATGAATTTTCCCCTCCTTCCCTCTCCTAGATGGCAGGCATTCCCATACATATTAAATATGTTATAGTATATCCTAGATACAATATATGTGTGCAGAACCGAATTTTTGTTGTTGTTGCAAAGAAAAAATTGGATTCAGAATTGGGGGAGAAAAACAAAAATGCAAACAGTTTACACTCATTTCTCAATATTCCTTCTCTGGGTGTAGCTGATTCTGTCCATCATTGATCAATTGGATCTGAGTAAGATCTTTTCTTTGTCAAAGATATCCACTGCCATCAGAATACATCCTCATACAGTATTGTTGTTGAAGTATTTAATAATCTCCTAGTTCTGCTCATTTCACTCAGTTTCAGTTCATATAAGTCTCTCCAAGGCTCTCTGTATTCATCTTGCTGGTCATTTCTTTTCTTTTTTTTTTTTTAATGTCTCAATAGGCATATGCTTTATCTATTTATCTATTTATTTATTTAATAATTATAAATTTTTTTGACATTACATATGCATGAGTAATTTTTTTTATAACATTATCCCTTGTATTCATTTTTCCAAATTTTCCCCTCCCTCTCTCTACTCCTCCCCTAGATGACATATTAAATGTGTTACAATATAACCTAGATACAATATATGTGTGTAAATCCAATTTTCTTGTTGCACGTTAAGAAATGGATTCCGAAGGTATAAGTAACCTGGGTACATAGACAGTAGTGCTAACAGTTTACACTCGTTTCCCAGTGTTCCTTCTCTGGGTGTAGCTGTCTCTGTCCATCACTGATCAACTGGAAGTGAGTTGGATCTTCTTTATGTTGAAGATTTCCACTTCCATCAGAATACATCCTCATACAGTATCATTGTTGAAGTATATAATGATCTCCTGGTTCTGCTTATTTCACTCAGCATCAGTTGATGTAAGTCTCTCCAAGCCTCTCTGTATTTCTCCTGCTGGTCATTTCTTACAGAACAATAATATTCCATAACATTCACATAACGTAATTTACCCAACCATTCTCCAATTGATGGGCATCCATTCAACTTCCAGTTTCTAGCCACTAACGAAAAGGGCCGCCACAAACATTTTGGCACATACAGGTCCCTTTCCCTTCTTTAGTATTTCTTTGGGATATAAGCACAGTGGTAGCACTGCTGGGTCAAAGGTTTTGCACAGTTTCATAATTTTTTGTGCATAATTCCAGATTGCTCTCCAGAATGGTTGGATTCTTTCACAACTCCACCAACAATGCATCAGTGTCCCAGTTTTCCCACAGCCCCTCCAACATTCATCGTTATTTTTTTCCTGCCATCTTAGCCAATCTGACAGGTGTGTAGTGGTATCTCAGAGCTGTCTTAATTTGCATTTCCCTAATCAATAGTGATTTGGAACACTCTTTCAGATGAGTAGAAATAGTTTTAATTTCATCATCTGAAAATTGTCTATTCATATCCTTTGACCATTTATCAATTGGAGAATGGTTTGATTTCTTATAAATTAAAGTCAATTCTCTGTATATTTTGGAGATGAGGCCTTTATCAGAACCTTTAACTGTAAACATGTTTTCCCAATTTGTTACTTCCCTTCTAATCTTGTTTGCATTAGTTTTTAATTTGATGTAATCAAAATCTTCTATTTTGTGATCAATAATTATCTCTAGTTCTCCTTTGGTCACAAATTCCTTCCTCCTCCACAAGTCTGAGAGGTAAACTATCCTATGTTCCTCCAATTTATTTATGATCTCATTGTTTATGCCTAATTGATGGACCCATTTTGATCTTATCTTAGTATGTGGTATTAAGTGTGGGTCCATGCCTAGGGGAAAGTTATTTCTTGATCACAGTCCCAACTCTTTGGCTCTTTAAAATGTAATGTTCCAAGATCTATAGTCTTTTAGTGTAGAAGTCTTTAGGTCTTGTGAAATCCTAAATGTCTCTCTGCAGTAAATTGTTGTGTTTTTCTCTTTTTGCTTGCAATATTTTCTTCTTTACCTGGAATTTTTGAAACTTCCCTCCTGGAATCTCTTTCAGGTGGTGAATTGTAGGTTGTTTTCTATTTCTATTTTACCCTCTTGTTCTAGAATTTCAGGGCAATTTTCATTAATATTTTCTTATGATATTATATCCAGATTTTTTTTATCATAACTCTCAAATGGTCCAACAATTCTTATATGATTTTTCCTCAACTTGTTCTCCAGATCAATCATTTTTCTAATGCAATTTTTTAGATTGTTTTCTATTTTTTCCAGGTTTTTAAAAATTAATTTCTTGGTATTGATGTGGTTCTAGTAGTAGAGAATTGAGGTGTGAGAATCCCCAAGATAAGACTGAAGTTAAGCTTCTCAAAATCACTTATCTCTCTAACTAAAAGTTCATGCTTAAAAAATTTCTCTGGAGGTCTGAGACGAGAAAATTGAGTCTCCAATTTCACCATTAAATCACACCCCAATAAGGGAGCAGGATAGGAGGGAATAATAACAAAAGAGCATTTAAATGACAGGCCACCAAGCTGGCAAGGCAGAGGAGAGGTCTCCAGGCAGTTCTTGAGTTCCCCTGCAATCCCCACTCTATGGGGGGGAGAGGCAGGTGAGACCAGAGTGCCAGAAGGAGAGTAAAGGAGAAGCCCTTCCTAAAGCAAAAATAAATTCAATGGTCCTACCAGCCACATCCAAGGATAGCCAGGGTTCTGATGTCATTGTCTTGTTGGAGCGATGGGGAGCTTGCCCAAACCCCAAATTCCTGCCAGAGGGCAGGAATATTAAGGAGGCAGATGTCCTTTGTAGGCAGTCCCTCCTCCAGTACTCCTCCTGCTCGAACTCAGGACAAGGACTGGGGAGTTTAAAGCACGGACCTTTGTGGTCCCCAGAAATAGCAGCCAAGAGTAGGGACTTTTCTCCAACTCTTGCTTTAATTCTGTGGCCTCGCTCCTCGGCTACAACCTGATCCCTATCATTAAAGACTCCAATAGCTGTTTTTAAGGGAGAAATTTGAGGGACCAAATATGGCTTCTGCAGCTTCATTCATATATCGGGGGCAGATTATTTAATATTAACATCTCCCCAGGACAGATCAAGGAGGGCAATGGCCCTGGATCTCTCAAAAGGCTGGGTGGGGTCCTCAGAGTAATGGCCAGCTTTTTCTGCAGTCTGAGAGAGAGCTGAGATTGAAAGAGGCACCTCTGCTCTGTCTGTCTCTCCCTGAGAATCTGCTGTTTTTTTCCCAAAAGGCAGAAGTCAGAATCAGTATCCTGAGGAGGAAAAAAAAAAGCTGGGAGTCTAAGAATTTGGTTCAGGGGAGAGAGACAGAGTTAAAGAGATAAGTTCCTGTTCTGGAAGGGATCCAGAAGCCTCCTGATAGGGACTGCATAGAGGTGCAGAAAAGGGCTCCTGTGTCCTTGGAGGAGCTGGAATGAGGGGGTTTGATTTCCTTCTAGCAAATTTAAACAGCATCCTGCAATGTTATTTTATTTTAAGCTTTTTAGTTTTGAGATCTTTCAAGCTGAATTTGTCTCTGTTTTTAAGAGACTTCCTAAGGAAGGATTCTTAGAAACAGAGATGTTCTGTCCCATTTTGCCCCAAGCCTTAGTTTCCCTGATTCTATAGCTCCTCATTCATCTCTAGACATCTCTAGAGATGGAGAGATGAAATATGCTTCCTGATTAAGGGGACTTTTTGTCAGAGAATGCAGGAATTCCCATTTCAAATGTCCCTGAGAGAATTCTGTTTGAGACTGGGACTCCAATGACTCAAATCTTCCCAGGCATTTGAGTGTCCATCTATAGAATAAAACAACAAGAAAAGGCTTTACCTCGTCCAGATTTTCAGGGATTCCCGGTCAGGGAACCAAAATAATATGGTTCTAGTGGTAACAAATTGAAGTATGAGAATCCCTTCTGTTTGGTGTACAGGTCCAACATGAAAGAATTTGTGAACCCAAAAAGTCTGAATGGCAGAAAAGGGAAGCTTATTGCCACTGAGAAGCCAGCTTTGCTAGGAAGACAGACTTCTTAATGGCAAAAGGTCCTGTTAGGGAAATAAAGGTTATCGCTGAGAAGAGGGTCTCTTCACAGCAGGCAAGAGTCCTGGCAGGCAGCTGTGCCAAGAGGAGAGGTCCCTTGGCGAAGCATAGTCCTACTTTGGACTTCTGCAGAGATTTGGACAAAATTGTCTTTTTATAAGAAGTCTGAGGCTGGGGTTTCTATTCAATGCCCCCAGTCCTAGATTTCCAGTTGAAAATAAAGTACTTATTTTGGAGTTTCAAGCCACTCAATAGGAATATCAGAGTTAAGTAAGACCACTTAAGTTCCAGCTACTGGGAGTGGTCCTGGGCCAATTTTCAACTCAATAGAGTGTGCAACTACTCCCTACCTAGATTTCCAACAGAATGAAACCACTTACCTGCACTGAAGGGTGGGTCTCTATCAGAGGAGAGTGTCAGAGTTCACCTCATTGCTTCCCCCCAGAAGTCAAGGGGAAAGCAGTTTCAGAGTTTACCCTGTCAGTATCTTTTAACTTCATCCTAGTTTTCAAGGATTTATTTTTTCCTTAAGATTTTTGACCTCTTTTTCCTCTTAGTTAACTTTTTTCATAATTTTCTCATATTGCTTCCCCTTATTTAATCTTATTTAATTTTTGAAATCCTTTCGAAATTCTTTCAAGAACTGTTTTGGAGCTTGTAATCTTTTCCTTCCTTATCTTTTTTAACGAGATCTACTTCTGCTTTTGCTTGATCTGAGATAAGGATAGCTACCCCTGCTTTTTTGGCTTTACCTGAAGCATAATAGGCTCTGTTCCAACCTTTTACCTTTACTCTGTATGTATCTCCCTGCTTTAAGTGTGTTTCCTGTAGGCAACATATTGTAGGGTTCTGCTTTTTGATCCAATCTACTATCCGTCTCCGTTTGATGGGATCGTTCATCCCATTTACATTTACAGTTAAAATTACTAATTCTGTATTTCCTGCCATCGTATTATCCCCAGATTATGCTTTTTTCCCTTGACCCCCCTGATCCCCCTCCCCGATATTTAATTTACAGACCCCCCTTGTGACGCGCAACCCTCCCTCTTTTTTTTTTTTTTTTTTTTAGGATCCCTCCCCCCTCCCTCCAAGTCCCTTCACTTATTCCCCTTTTCCTTTTCCCTTTTCCTCTCCCCCCTTTTAATGAGGTGAGAGAAAATTCTCTGAAAAACAAATATGTTAATTATTTACTCTTTGAGCCTCTTCTGATGAGAGTAAGATTCACACAATGATTCTCCCCCTCACTAAGTTCCCTCAGATATGGTGTATTTTCTATGTCTCTTCCTGGGATGTAGTTTCCCTCTTTTTATCACTCCTTCCCCTTTTTCTGAACCGACCTCCTTCCCTTTACTACACCCCCCTTTTTTTCTTTTATATCAGTAAAATCAAATTATCCTTGAGTATTTTTTATATACCCACAACAGAGTTACAGTTCTCAAGGGTTCTGTGTACCTTTTTCTGTTTCTCTTCAGTCTTGTGGATGTAGATCAAATTTTTTGTTTAAGTCTGGTTTTTTTCTTAGAAACATATAGAATTCCTCTGTTTCATTGAATGACCATCTTCTTCCATGGAAAAAGATGCTAAACTTAGCTGGGTAGTTCATTCTTGGTTGCAGTCCTTGATCTTTTGCCTTACGGAATATCAGGTTCCAGGCCCTTCTATCTTTTAATGTGGAGGCAGCCAGATCTTGGGTGACCCTTATTGTGGCACCTTGGTATTTAAATTGTTTTTTTCTAGCTGCTTGCAGGATTTTCTCCTTTGTGTGGTAATTCTGCAGCTTAGCCACAATATTCCGTGGTGTTCTTTTTTTAGGGTCTATTTCAGAAGGAGTTCGATGAATTCTTTCCACATCTACTTTCCCTTCTGTTTCTATTATCTCTGGACAGTTCTCTTTGATAATTTCCTGTAAAATAGAATCTAGGCTCTTTTTTTGGTCATAGTTTTCTGGAAGTCCAATAATCCGCAGATTATCTCTCCTAGATCTATTTTCCAGGTCTATAGATTTTCCCAGTAAGTATTTGACGTTGTTCTCCAGCTTCTCATTTTTTTTGTTTTGTTTGACTGATTCTTGGGTTCTCTGTGAATCATTCATTTCTATTTGTTCCATCCTGACTTTTAAGGAGTTATTTTCTTCTTTCACAGTTTTTAGTTCTTTTTGTAAATGCCCAATTTCGTTTTTAAATGAATTATTTTGCTCTATTGAATTTTTTTCCATTTCCCTAATTTTTTTTTTTTGAGAATTATTTTCTTTTTCCAATTCAGAAATTCTATTTTCTTGAGACTTTTTTATCTTTTCCAATTCAGAAATCCTACTTTCCTGTGTTTTTTTAACCTTTTCTAATTCACTAATTTTGTTTCCCTGCATCTCCTGTGAATTCTTTATTTTTTCCAACTCCAATTTCAGGACATTGTTATTCTCTATCATAACTTCCCTTTCCTTGCCCCATTTTTCTTCAATCTCCCTCAATTTCTTAAGAGCTTCTTCTAGGAGAGAGTTATGTGATGGGGGGCAGGAATCGTTCCCCTTTAGGTTGTTATCTTCTGAATCTTTGCTGTTAACTTCCTCGGGGTTGGATACCCGCTCTTTCTCTGTATAGAAGGAATCTATAGTTTTTCTAGCTTTTTTGCTCATACTTAAAAAATGTTTTGGGGTCTGTCCCTGGGGTAGGAAATTATTTACTTCTTTACCAGCTTCCTCCCAGACCGGATGGATGCAGCGGCCCCTGCGCCCGCGCTAAGAGAGAGCTCTGGGAGAGAGTTCCCCACCCCCTCCCTGGAAGTGCCTCAGAGGTGATTAGCACTGCTGTGCTTTGAGGGCGTAGAATAGTGAAGACAGCAAGAAGCTCAGCCTATGTGTCCGGGTGGGGAGTGGATGTCTGCAGCAGGTGACGTGAGAAGCCCCTGCGCTCAAACTGGAAGTGTCTGCCAGAAACCGCGGTCCCTAGTTCAAAGGTTCCGCTTCTCTGGGACTTCCTGGAGCTGAGTTCCACTCCCTCCAGCTAAGCTAGGCTGTGTGTGTTGCCTTGGGCCGTATCCACCCACTTGTCAGTCTCTTAACTATTCTCAGGAGGGAGCTGAGGTCACACCCCCTGGTGCCGAGTCTGCCCCAGGGTGGGGGGGGGGGGAATCTAATCTGAGTTTTAAAATATTTTGGCTTTCTCTTCTGAACTGCTAAATAATTAGCAGAGAAGAGCTAACAGCCTGTGCCAGATTCCTTTACCTCAGTGGCTTCTCTGATCCCAGAGCCCTTCCCAGCGCAATGGGCGCAGTGTGCCCCTACCCCACCGTCTGTGCTGGTCTTTCTTATTCCTCCCCTGAGAACTGACCTTTCCTGTTGAAACTCCAGATTCTCTTCAGCTGGTAAGTCGTGCTTCCAGTCCTTGTGGTATCTATCAGTCCTGAGCTAATTTTGAGACTTAATTTATCTAATTGGTTGTGAGGGAGTGAGGACGTTCACTGAGTCGTGTGTTTCTTCTCCGCCATCTTGGCTCCGCCCCCCCAGCTTGTAATCTTTTGATGCAGCTCTTTAGTTGGGAGTGTCTTTTTTTTTTTTTTTAATATCACTATCTTCCTCAGAATATGAACCTGATGGGATATAGTAGTGATACCCCAAAATTATCTTAAAAGATTTCATAGGCATAGACCCCAATAAAAGATTTTATTATGATGCTAAAAGTAGGCTAAATTCCATGCGAAGTTAGCAAGGAAAGGGGTTTTAGCATTTAGGGTATGCCCTACAAATACTGTGATCACTACATAAATGTAAACTATTGCTATTATTATTATTTCTTTAATTAAAAGTATTTGCATATTAGATTTTAGTTATGATTAGTATAAAATGTTAAAGATAAAAGATTAATGCTTTTCATAAGATAGTTGGAAATACATTCAGCTGAAGTGATGTCACCTGACCTGGTAGTAAGTTTTGTTTCATATTTTAAGTATATATTGCTCGTTATTATTTTATTTCTAAGTACTCATATTGTGAAAGAATATGTAAGAAATGTAAGAAATCCTGTTAGACCTAACAACTTATTTATTTTTTTTTTTCCAGTCTGGATACTGCTCCTGAAAAAACTGCCTTAGGTAGTTAGAGATAGTTGCATCTTCAGAAGAGGGAAAGGAAGAGAGAGAGAAAAGAAAAAAAACTGGAACTCAAATTGTGTAAAATGAATGCTAAAAATTTTCTTCACATGTAACTAGGAAAAAAATACCATTTAGAAATTTTTAAAAGTAAAATAAAACAATGTAATAAAAATGGATATTTCTAAACTTCTAAATAATACTTGTCTTTAAAACATACTGATTTTCATTTGAAAAATTTTGGCTGTCATAAAAATTTTGAAAATGTATAGAGTGATTTAAAAATGTAAATTCAAAACATTAATGATGAGTAAATTATTGGGTATTTGCTATATATTTGAAACTCTAGAATGTGACTAATTTGAATTTATAAGTAAAGGATAAATGAAATTTTAACTTTTAGGGAAATATAAATAAAGATAATCAAGTCCTAAGTTGTGGTGGGTGACATTTTTCTATTTGAGGTAAAAATTATTGGGGCTACAATTTATTGTGGTTTTGAGTTTTGATTTAAGCAATCTTTTTTAATTTCATGGTCAAGACTTAACAAGAAACAGCCATAAAATGAAAACCATATACCGCCTACCCCAGCGCATCCCCGCACACCCCCACCCACATATTTCACTTTGAAGTTACTTCCAAAATTCTTTCATTGTACTAAAACAATAGGGCAAGCAAACCATATGTCTTATCTGAAAACTGGCCCTTTAATGATCAATCCTGTGCTTTTTGATTGTTTGCAGATATCTGGGGAGTGAAAGGCCTCCTTTTCAGAATTCAGGGAAAATTGCACATGTTCATTCTTCCCCTCCCAACTAGAAATCAAATTATGTAAGCTTATATTGTTTCTTTTTAATTACTTAGCTTTGCCTAACTGAAGGTCTTCTGACTACTCCCATAGCTGACAAAAGTGAAAGGGCACCCAACATAATGACAACAATGAGACATCATACCAAAATTTGTGGAATGCAGCTAAAGTGGTAATAAGGGGAAATTTTTTATCTTTAGAAGTTTACTTGAATAAAATAGAGAAAGAAAAGATCAATAAATTGAGACTGCAATTTAAAAAGCTAGAAGACCAAATTAAAAACCCCTAACCAAATACTAAACTTGAAATTCTAAAATTAAAAGGAGAAATCAATAATATTGAAAGTAAAAAAAAATCTATTGAATTAATAAATAAATGTAAGAGTTGGTTTTATGAAAAAGCCAACAAAATAGATAAACCTTTGGTAAATCTGATCAGAAAAAGGAAAGAGGAAAATCAAATTGTTAGTCTTAAAAATGAAAAGGGAGATCTTCCACCAATGAAGAGGAAATTAGAGCAATAATAAGGAGTTACTTTGCCCAACTTTATGCCAATAAATTTGATAACTTAAGTGAAATGGATGACTTCCTCCAAAAATATAGACTTCCTAGATTAACAGAGGAGGAAGTAAATTGCTTAAATAGTCCCATTTCAGAAAAGAAATAGAACAAGCTATTAATCAACTCCTTAAGAAAAAATCCCCAAGACTAGATGGATTTACATGTGAATTCTACCAAACATTTAAAGAATAATTAGCCCCAATGTTATATAAACTATTTGAAAAAATAGGGAATGAAGGAGTCCTACCAAACTCCTTTTATGACACAGACATGGTACTGATACCTAAACCAGGTAGGTTGAAAACTGAGAAAGAAAACTATAGACCAATCTCCTTAATGAATATTGATGCTAAAATCTTTTTTTTTTATAATTTTGTTTTTTTTTATTAATTTTTATAATTATAACATTTTCTTTGACAATACATATGCATAGGTATTTTTTTTTTTTTTACAATATTATCCCTTGTACTCCCTTCTGTTCCAAAATTTTTCCCTCCTTCCCTCCACCCCCTCCCCTAGATGGCAGGCATTGCCATACATATTAAATATTAAGATATTTAGTATATAGTAGTATACTATACTAGGATATATAGTATACTATACTATATTATAGTATATCCTAGGTACAATATATATGTGCAGAACTGAATTTTGTTGTTGTTGTTGTTGCAAAGGAAGGATTGTATTCGGAAGCTAAAAATAATCTGGGAAGAAAAACAAACAAACAAAAAAATGCTCACAGTTTACACTCATTTCCCAGTGTTCCTTTTCTGGATGTAGCTGATTCTGTCCATCACTGATCAACTGGAAGTGAGTTGGCTCTTCTTTATGTTGAAGATATCCACTTCCATCAGAATACATCTTCATACAGTATTGTTGTTGAAGTGTATAATGATCTCCTGGTTCTGCTTATTTCACTCAGCATCAGTTCATATAAGTCTCTCCAAGCCTCTCTGTATTGTTCCTGCTGGTCATTTCTTACAGAACAATAATATTCCATAACCTTCATATACCATAATTTACCCAACCATTCTCCAATTGATGGGTATCCATTCATCTTCCAGTTTCTAGCCACTACAAAAAGAGCTGCCACAAACATTTTGGCACATACAGGTCCCTTTCCCTTCTTTAGTATTTCCTTGGGATATAAGCCCAGTAGTAGTATGGCTGGGTCAAAGGGTATGCACAGTTTGATAACTTTTTGGGCATAATTCCAGATTGCTCTCCAGAATGGTTGGATTCTTTCACAACTCCCCCAACAATGGATCAGTGTCCCAGTTTTCCCACATCCCCTCCAACATTCATTGTTATTTGCTCCTGTCATCTTAGCCAATCTGACAGGTGTGAAATGATATCTCAGAGTTGTCTTAATTTGCATTTCTCTGATCAATAGTGATTTGGAACACTCTTTCATATGAGTGGAAATAGTTTTAATTTCATCATCTGAAAATTGTCTGTTCATATTCTTTGACCATTTATCAATTGGAGAATGGCTTGATTTCTTATAAATTAAAGTCAATTCTCTGTATATTTTGGAGATGAGGCCTTTATCAGAACCTTTAACTGTAAAAATGTTTTCCCAATTTGTTACTTCCCTTCTAATCTTGTTTGCATTAGTTTTGTTTGTGCAGAAACTTTTTAATTTGGTGTAATCAAAATTTTCTATTTTGTGATCAATAATGGTTTCTAGTTCTCCCTTGGACACAAACTTCTTCCTCCTCCACAAGTCTGAGAGGTAAACCCTCCCATGTTCCTCCAATTTATTTATGATTTCATTTTTTATGCCTAAATCTTGGACCTATTTTGATCTTATCTTAGTATGTGGTGTTAAATGTGGGTCCAGATGCTAAAATCTTAAATAAGATATTAGCAAAAAGACTTCAGAAAATCATCCCCAGAATAATACACTATGATCAAGTAGGATTTATACCAGCAATGCAGGGCTGGTTTAATATTAGGAAAACTATTAGTATAATTGACCATATTAATAATCAAATTAACAAAACCATATGATCATCTCAATAGACGCAGAAAAAGCATTTGATAAAATACAACATCCATTCCTACTAAAAACACTTGAGAGTATAGGAATAAATAGACTATTCCTTAAAATAGTCAGGAGCATATATTTAAAACCGTCAGTAAGCATCATATGTAATGGGTAAACTGGAACCTTTCCCAGTAAGATCAGGCATGAAACAAGATTACCCACTATCAACATTAATTTTCAATATTGTATTAGAAATGCTAGCCTCGGCAATAAGAGTGGAGAAAGAGATTAAAGGAATAAGAGTAAGTAATGAGGAAATCAAAATATCATTCTTTGCAGATGATATGATAGTATACTTAGAGAACCCCAGAGATTCTAATAAAAAGTTATTAGAAATAATTCACAACTTTAGCAAAGTTGCTGGATACAAAATAAATCCACATAAATCTTCAGCATTTTTATACATCACCAACAAAATCCAACAGCAAGAAATACAAAGAGAAATTCTATTCAAAACAACTGTTGAGAGTACAAAATATTTGGGAATCCATCTACCAAAGAAAAGTCAGGAATTATGTGAGCAAAATTACAAAACACTTGCCACAAAAATGAAGTCAGATTTAAATAATTGGAAAGACATTAAATGTTCTTGGATAGGCCAAGCGAATATAATAAAGATGACAATACTCCCTAAACTAATCTATTTATTTAGTGCTATACCAATCAGACTCCCAAGAAACTATTTTAATGACCTAAAAAAAATAACAACAAAATTCATATGGAAGAACAAAAGGTCGAGAATTTCAAGGGAATTAATGAAAAAAAAAATCAGATGAACGTGGCCTAGCTGTACCTGATCTAAAGCTATATTATAAAGCAGCAGTTACCAAAACCATTTGGTATTGGATAAGAAATAGTCTAGTTGATCAGTGGAATACATTAGGTTCACAGGACAAAAAAGGGTATAACTATAGCAATCTAGTGTTTGACAAACCTAAAGATACCAACTTTTGGGATAAGAATTCATTATTTGAAAAAAAAACTGTTGGGAAAATTGGAAATTAGTATGGCAGAAATTAGATATGGACCTACACTTAACACCATATACCAAGATAAGATCAAGATGGGTCCATGATTTAGGCATAAAGAATGAGATTATAAATAAATTGGAGGAACATAGGATAGTTTACCTCTCAGACTTATGGAGGAGAAAGGAATTTGTGACCAAAGAAGAACTAGAGATCATTATTGATCACAAAATAGAAGATTTGGATTACATTAAATTAAAAAGCTTTTGTACAAACAAAGCTATTGCAAACAAGATAAGGGAAGTAACAAATTGGGAAAATATTTTTACAGTTAAAAGTTCTGATAAAGGCCTCATTTTCAAAATATATAGAGAACTGACCCTAATTTATAAGAATTTATAAGAAATCAAACCATTCTCCAATTGATAAATGGTCAAAGGATATTTCAGGTGATGAAATTGAAACTATTTCCACTCATATGAAAGAGTATTCCAAATCACTATTGATCAGAGAAATGCAAATTAAGACAACTCTGAGACATCATTACACACCTGTCAGATTGGCTAAGATGACAGGAACAAATAACAATGAATGTTGGAGGGGATGTGGGAAAACTGGGCACTGATGCATTGTTGGGGGAGTTGTGAAAGAATCCAACCATTCTGGAGAGCAATCTGGAACTATGCTCAAACTGTGCATCCCCTTTGATCCAGCAGTGCTACTACTGGGCTTATATCCCAAAGAAATACTAAAGAAGGGAAAGGGTCCTGTATGGGCCAAAATGTTTGGGGCAGCCCTTTTTGTAGTGGCTAGAAACTGGAAGATGAACGGATGTCCATCAATTGGAGAATGGTTGGGTAAATTATGGTATATGAATGCTATGGAATATTATTGCTCTGTAAGAAATGACCAGCAGGAACAATACAGAGAGGCTTGGAGAGACTTATATGAACTGAGGCTGAGTAAAATGAGTAGAACTAGGGGATCATTATACACTTCAACAACAATGCTGTATGAGGATGTATTCTAATTGAAGTGGATTTCTTCAACATAGAGAAGATCTAATTCAGTTCCAGTTGATCAATGATGGACAGAAACAGCTACACCCAGAGAAGGAGCACTGGGAAGTGAATGTAAAATGTTTGCACTTTTGTCTTTCTACCCAGGTTACTTATACCTTCGGAATCCAATTCTTATCATGCAACAAGAAATTTGATTTTACACACATATATTGTATCTAGGATATACTGTAACATATTTAACATGTATGGGATTGCCTGTCATCTAGGGGAGGGCATAGAGGAAGGGAGGGGAAAATTTGGAAAAGTGAATACAAGGGATAATGTTGTAAAAAAAATTACCCATGCATATGTACTGTCAAAAAATTATAATTATAAAATTAATTTTTAAAAAAATGTGAGAGGGAAGACATTTCTCTCCTCTGAAGAAGTCTCCTGTCCCCAAGTAGCCCCTGATCCTGGTGAGGGCCTCAAAGTCCACTTCAAGCAGGCCCCAAAGCAGACAACATCTCAAGCTGATTTCTCCCCCATGACTCCAAAGTACAAGTGCCCCATATATGGCACCACCACCCATCCTTTACGTTGTGTTTTATGTCCTCATTATCACTTCTTGCCATATCTGTTTTGTGGATCCTGCTATTCACAATATGGCTCACTACACACACACACACACACACACACACACACACACACATCCCTCCTCCCCCCTTCTTTGTGCCTTCCTCAATACTAGGGAAGGACAGAACCCAACACCCTTCCAAGGGTCCACCACAAGCCCTGACAAAACCTGGCAAACTCACACGTTGGATCCATGCAAGGGGAAACCACCAAGTTTCAGCATTAGGTTTCAGCAGGGCATGTCTCCTTGGTCAGTGGTGATCCCTGAAGTCACCTTGACCAAAAGTGGGGAGGAGGAAGAGGGGGGCAGAAGGTGTATGTGGAAATACTCCTGAGACTGACATGTTTGTTTTCTGTGTTACCTCACTATATAGATGTAGTGAACCTAGAATAAAGCCATCTGCCAAAAAGAGCCAATCAGGACTTGCACTGAGCCAAAAGTCTTGCTCTTGCAAGCAGTTTAAGCTGGCCTTGTGATCAGCTGTTGCTGCAGAACTGCCTTCTTTTGTGTCTCATCTGCTTCTGGAAAAGAATGTCCGCTCTCTATCTTGACCCCTTCCCTAAGCTCCCCTTTGTGGTTTTCAGGCACAAACTGCCCCTGCCTCTTCTGGTCTGTGGGCCCCAACCTAGTTGTCCTGGCTGACATATCTAATTTCTTCCCTTTTTCATCAATAATTCTGTTCTGACTCCACTAGAACTCTCTACTTGAGAGGTGGGTTTTTCCCCAATTTACAACAGTTACCCCAGTGATCTTCAGGCCTCCAGATCTGGTCCTGTCTCCCCTGCACAGAAAGCTCCAGCACCTTCCTAGGACTTCTGCAGTGGACTGCCCAGCCTTCTATTTGAAGTCCTGCCCTCTTCTTTACAGCCTTACTGTTGGCCACTCTCTGGTCCAGCCAGATTGGTCATTCAAGGCTTGGAAATCTGTGTTGCCAAGTATGTTAAATCACCCAGATGTGGGAATGGGTGACAGAGACCAAATTACTGCTGCAACATTTGCTACATTGGAGGATAATTCTACGCCCAAGTATGGCTACTAGGATTTCCTTCTGGGTCCTGCCAAGAGGGAAGGGGACAGACAAGCTGTGTTTAGGAAGCATGATTTGTTAGTGTCTAGACAAAGCCATTGGAAACCCAGACAGCCACAGAAAAGGCTTTAGGGAAATTCAGAATGGCACATTCAGGAGGGCTGGTAGCTCCACCTCAGGGCACTATCAGATAAGGCCTTGTGCAGATTGCACCTCTTTCAGACCACAGCCCCAGCCCCATTGTCACCAAGCACACATGAGCCATGATGTTCACTTGCCTGCCCTTCTTAAAGGCAGATATATCAATCAGTAAGAGGCAAAGTACCTGCCTACATCAATGGCCTGAAGCTCTTACCCAGGGCTGGGGCCTACTTCTGACACTCCACACCGGCTGGGGGCGGGGTGCTCAGGGGAAGAAAGGGCCCATGAAGCTTGACACTGCCCATTTAGATTGGGGCCCAGAGAGGGACAGGTGTGGGGGATGCCTTCCTGGTTCTAACAAAGGGTTGAGGTAGAGTGCAGGCCCAAGAGACAAGAGGGGCAAGAGTTGGGTGTGTGAGAGAGGAAGGACCAGGTCCTATGTTCCTTTAATTGTTCAAAATCCCCATTTCCCTTTCCCATTGTGCTCCCTGCTCACATTCTGGAAGGGGACAATTCAAGAAACATCTCTCTGGGAGGGTGGCTCAGTTCAAGGGCTAGTGTTCTGTCCAGTAGGTGCTGACTGCTTCTTCTCTGGGCCTTCTCATGAGGGGTGAAGTCTAAAATAACTGAAGAAAAGAAGGTTCGAGCTTCTAACCCTATGGATGCAGTAAGCAATGCCTGCTGATTGCCTGACACAGGGGAGCAGGCCCCCTCCACTGTTCACTACAACCCAAATATGGGGGAGAGGGAGACAGAATGTCATGTATTAAAAGAAAACAACAGGTTATAAACCAGAAAATGGGATTATATTATCTGATTTTTAATTGGAGAAAAGATGACATATTCTCCAATTTGGCAGGAGTAAGAGGGAGTCTGAGTCATGTTGGAAGGTTAGCACCGGGTTTTGAGGTCTTTCTTTACCCAGATTTGGGAGATGCTGATCACTTATGAAACAATAGATAACTTATATCATCTAGTTTCCCATAAGTGAATAGTTTCCAGAGAAACAAGACAGAGGATAATACATATTGCAGCACAAGATGGAGCCGCATAGGATAGAATCTGATTGTTCTCTTGATTCCCACATCAAACCAACTCCATTTTAGAACTGATCTTCATGCAATCTCATCAATTCCTCACTTTGATTAATGGAGTTAGCCTACTTCCAACCCACTTTCCCATGAATCACTTCTCTATAAGCCAGCGTATCTTCACATATTCATAATCAGTATTATATACCAAGAAAAGACCATTGGAAAGTATCTTCTCACAAGGCCTGGTACAACAGCTAACACAGCACCGAAAACCTTTGCTAAACAGACCCTAGAGGCAAACGAAATCAGGCTACAGGGCAAACTACTCAGAGGGTTACAGTGGACTAGTTTTGAAAGAAGAGTCACATGTCACCAATAAAAATAAGAAAACTCAGCAAATACCAATCAGACTCCCAAGAAACTATTTTAATAACCTAGAAAAAATAACAACAAAATGCATATGGAAGAACAAAAGTTCGAGAATTTCAAGGGAACTAATAAAAAAAAAAATCAAATGAAGGTGGCCTAGCTGTACCTGATCTAAAACTATATTATAAAGCAGTGGTTTCCAAAACCATTTGGTATTGGCTAAGAAACAGAGCATGCAAGCAGTGGAATACATTAAGTTCACAGGACAAAATAGTCAATAACTATAGCAGGGGTTCTCAAAGTACGGCCTGCAGGCCAGATGCTCCCCCTGAGGACATTTATGCGGCCTGCCAGGTTATGGCAAATGGGCTGAGGGGCGGAGACGAGTGTGAGCTTTTGTTTTTACTATAGTCTGGCCCTCCAACAGTCTGTTTGAGGACCACTGAATTATAGCAATCTAGTATTTGATAAACCCAAAGACCCCAAATTTTGGAATAATGTGTGGAATAGAGAGATAAGGTAAAGAACTTACAGGAATGTATGAATTCTTTTTCTGTATTTTATTTTCATTATTTCTGTGTTTCTCCTATGACCTGTATAATATGTGTAGGTCCATATTTAGTTGAGCCTTGGTCAGCTATAAACATATTTAATTAACCTGAGTTGAAACATTTATCAGTATTTGACATTTATAGATATTTAGTCTATTAACTTGACCACTATCTGCTTGATTAAGCCTGAAGGCTAGATTTTCTGTTTCCTAGAAATCAGGAAATTTCAAGGAAACAGAAAGCTTCCATTCCAATCTCTCCAAATAGCAACAATTAGATGCCGCCCCCTCCCCTTCTCAATGCTCTCTTATATGTGATGTAATCTCTTGTATAAAAGCTTTTACTACTTCTTTAACCCTCCTGCCACTAGCTTTCTCTTTCTTATCTCGTGATGGGATGGCTCATCTTCAGGAGGTTTTTTTTTTTTTTTAATTTTATAATTATAACATTTTTTGACAGTACATAAGCATAGGTATTTTTTTAACAGCATTATGTTTTGTATTCCCTTCTGTTCCGAATTTTCCCCCTCCTTCCCTCCACCCCCTCCCCTAGATGGCAGGCATTCCCATACATATTAATATGTTATTGTATATCCTAGGTACTATATATGTGCAGAACCGAATTTTGTTGTTGTTGTTGTTGTTGCAAAGGAAGGATTGGATTCGGAAGGTAAAAATAACCTGGGAAGAAAAAAACAATGCTCACAGTTTACACTCATTTCCCAGTGTCCCTTCTCTGGGTGTAGCTGATTCTGTCCATCCTTGATCAATTGGAATTGGATTAGCTCTTCTCCATGTTGAAGATTTCCACTTCCATCAGCATACATCCTCATACAGTATCGTTGTTGAAGCATATAATGATCTCCTAGTTCTGCTCATTTCACTCAGCAGCAGTTGATGAGGAGGTTTTCAATAAACAACTTTTCTGCTTTTTACTGAATGATCTCTGAGTGGTCATTTTGAGTAAGTCTTCTACATCCCTCACAGTTGGGGTCTCGTCCAGGATGGGGGTTTTGGGGGGAGATGGATGTGTACCCTGAACAGGGACAGGCACTCACAGAGTACTTTTTTCCATGATCTCTAGCTCTGGGTGAGCAGCCTCCCTCCCCTCTTAGACAATGACCTGAGGCAGGGATACTCAGTGGAAGCAGAACTGAAGATTGAAGGAAGTAGAGTCTTGATGCCCAGTATATGCAGCCTGAAAGATATGTACACATGTAAACTCAAGGTAACGCTCTCAAGAGTCTGAGGGTCCATTTGCTAGGTCAAGGGAGACCCTGAAGGATTAGCCCTCCAAATTTGTTTCTGGTATGGACTGCTGTCGACCCCAATGATAAAGGACTTTTCCCAAAGAGGCTCTCGGATGGTGAGGGTAATGAAGGGCCTCACGCCAACACCTGGACTGGGTCCAAGGTGGTAAAATGGGATAGAAGCAGTCCAAGAATTTGTATCAGGATGTTAGCTAGGGAATTCAAGACTGGGATGAACTTCCCAGATATAAAAGGGAAGAAAACTGGGAGGATGTATATCACAGGACTATTTGAGTATATCAGACTTAAATCTGTATATAAAAGATGAAAATAGAGTTTTGCGTTTGTCTATGTGTGTATGTCTGCTTTGTATTACTTTTGCTCTGTGTTAAAAGTTAGCAAGCTCATAAGAGATAAGAATTCAGCCTCTGTATTACAGGCTTAGAAAAATATTAGGCTGAATTGTGGGAATTGGAATTCATTCAGAGTGGCTCAGAATATATTGGTAATTTAGGACATAGTTTTGGGCTTCTCAAAAAAAGAAAATCTTTTTCTCTCTCTCTGTCTCTGGCAAATAGCAACAACCAATTAGAAGCCTCCCCCTCCCCATCTCAATGTTCTTTTACTTGTGATGTAATCTCTTGTATAAAAGCTATGTATCTTTACTACTTCTTTAGCCCTCCTACCATGAGCTTTCTCTTTCTTATCTGGTGATGGGACTGCTCATCCTCTGGAGGTTTTCAATAAACAACTTTTCTGCTTTTTACTGAATGATCTCTCAGTAGTCATTTTGGGTAAGGGTCTTCTACATCTCACACAATAAGAATTTACCATTTGACAAAAACTGCTGGGAAAATTGGAAATGAGTATGGCCGAAACTAGGTATGGACCCACACAACACCATACACCAAGATAAGATCAAAATGGGTTCATGATCTAGGCATAAAGAGTGAGATTATAAATAAATTAGAAGAACATAGGATTGTTTACCTCTCAGACTTGTGGAGGAGGAAGGAATTTGTGATTAAAGAAGAATTAGAGATCATTATCACAAAATAGAAAATTTTGATTATATTAATTTTAAAAAGTTTTTGTACAAATAAAATGAATGCAGATAGGATTAGAAGGGAAGCAATAAATAATGGGAAAAATTTTTTACAGCTAAAGCTGATAAAGGCCTCATCTCCAAAATATATAGAGAATTTATTCTAATTTATAAGAAATCAAGCCATTCTCCAATTGATAAATGGTCAAAGGATATGAACAGACAGTTTTCAAATGAAATTGAAACTATTTCTACTCATATGAAAGAGTGTTCCAAATCATTACTGATCAGAGAAATACAAATTAATACAACTCTGAGGTACCACTGCACACCTATAAGATTGGCTAGAATGACAGGAAAAGATAATGATGAATGTTGGAGGGGATGTGGGAAAACTTGGACATTGATCCATTGTTGGGGGAGTTGTGAAAGAATCCAACCATTCTGGAGAGCAATCTGGAACTATGCGCAAAAAATTATGAAACTGTGCATACCCTTTGACCCAGCAGTTCTACTCCTGGGCTTATATCCCAAAAAAATACTAAAGAAGGGAAAGGGACCCGTATGTGCCAAAATGTTTGTGGCAGCCCTTTTTGTAGTGGCTAAAAACTGGAAATTGAATGGATGTCCATCAATTGGAGAATGGCTGAATAAATTACGGAATATTATTAAATGAGTAGGATCAGGAGATCATTATACACTTCAACAACAATACCACATAATCAGAATTGATGGAAGTAGCTATCTTTGGCAATGAGAGGATCCAATTAAATTCCAATTGATCAGTAATGAACAGAACCAGCTACACCCAGCAAAAGAATTCTGGAAAATGAGTGTAGACCACAACATAGTGTTAGGTTCTTACTAAGTGCTAATGAGATAATGAGATATTTCCACTCTTTATGTTGTTGTTTGCTTGCATTTTTGTTTTTTTTCTCAGGTTATTTTTACCTTTCTAAATCCGATTTTTCTTATGCAACAAGAGAACTGTATAAATATATACACATATATTGTATTTAAGATGTACTTTAACATGTTTAACATATATGAGATTACCATCTAGAGGAGGGGGTGGAAGAAAGGAAGGGAAAAGTTGGAACAGAAGTTTGTAAGGGTCAATGTTGAAAAATTACCCTTAAGTGGATATCTTCGACAAAGAGAAGATCTAATTAAGTTCCAATTGATCAGTGATGGACAGAATCAGCTACACCCAAAGAATGAACATTGGGAAATAAGCGTTTGCATATTTTTTTCCTTCCCAGGTTATTTTTACCTTCTGAGTCCAATTCTCCCTGTGCAACAAGAGAACTATTCGGTTCTGCACACATATATTGTATCTAGGATATACTATAACATATTTAACCTGTATAAGCCATCTAGGGGAGTGGGTGGAGGGAGGGAAGGGAACAGAAAGGAGTGCAAGGGATAATGTTGTAAAAAATTACCCAGGATATGTTCTTTCAATAAAAATTTATAATAAAAAAATGAAAAAAAAAAGAAAGAAAAATTACTCTTGCATATGTTCTGTCAATAAAAAGCTATTTAAAAAAACCTCAGCAAACATAAACACCATGAAAAGGCTACAGCTGTTACAATGATTATCATCAATATTAAATGAAGTCTCTGTGTATTCTAGAAACTCATTCTCTATATCCATTTAATTAGCAAATTTGGAGATCCAAATATTCTGCATGTTCATCTGAATCCTAGAAATATCTTTTTTTGGACATATGATTCATTCTGGGGCAGCTCTAAAGATTCAAAAACACTTGTTGAGATTCCAAATCTACTAAGACTTAAGACAATTTAATATAACTTACTATATTTGGTTTTCCAGAAATTACTTCATGTGGTAAAAAACAAAAGAAACAAACAAACAAAAAAAAAACCTAGCTCAAGTCTTCTGGAGCTGGTCCTACTAACAACAGAACTGTAATAACACCAAATTAGGAACCCATAATTCATATGGAGACTTTGGAGAATTCCAGTTTTTATATACCACTTGCTGTTTCTATCTTGATCTAAACCTTGTACTTGATATTAGAATTAAAAAATTTTAAAAATCATAAGGGTGTAACTTGTCGAATGAACCCTTCTGTTTCTTAAAACTAGCAGATAAATATTTTAAATGAGAAAATAATTTCACTTTCTTTACAGTTATCAATATAATACTATATGTAAAATCCTTAAAACAATTTTGAGAACTTATTAGTAAAATATAATCAAAGACTGAATCTGCATACTTGATTCATTTGGAAGTTAATCATATACATATATGTATATAGTTCTTAGAGAAAATAGTCTAATCCTGTGGCTTTCTCAAAATTTACTATTCCATTTAGTTAGGAAACCTTTACATTATATCTTTGTCTCATTACTTTGTCTAATTTGACTTCCCAAGTCAAAGGAAGGATGTCATCTCTATATTATAATTTCATCAAAAATACAGATAAAAACTGAAGGATTTCTCATACTTGCATCTTAGAGTAACCCAGAAATGCTGTAGTATCAATATAGTAATTAACATATTTAGTATAGTACTTACAAAACTTTTACTACTTACCTGTCCTGATGGTAGAACTTTGTTATAAAAAGAAAAGGAAGGATGTAGTTATATAGTCATAATTAGATAACATTATATAATAATGGGGGGAAGGAAAAGGGAATTTCCTAAAATTTGTTATATCTGAGTCATAGCTAAAAGTCAATTATAGCCTCACATTTTACACAGGATATTAAAAGCCAGGTTCATGATACATGAAGGGAAATATTCTATTTATTGAAGAAATAGCACAATGAAGAAACTGAGGCATGAGGATCCTAATTTAGACCATAACAAAGTGCTCTCTCAAATTTTCCCAGAAACAGACAGGCACTTATATCAGTTCTCAGACAGCAGTCATGACATTTTCTACTATTGGCTTCATTATAAATCAGACAACCATCCCTATAATCAAAACTCAAAATAATATTAAATTATAATCCCATGAGTTATTACTTCAAATAGAAAATATTCACTCGTTAGAGTTTAGGGCTTGAATATTATTATTAATTTTCTCATGTTTCCCTAACAGTTACATTTCATTTATCTTTTACTTATAAAATAAAACTAATCATATCCTGGGATTTCAGACATATAGCAAATACCTGATAGTTGATTCATTAATATATTTAAATTATATCTTTAAACCATCCTACACATTTTCATCATTTTTATAAATGAGAGCCAAAATTTTTCAAATGAAAACTCACTCTTTATTTTTGCAAACTTGTAATCCTTCTTCCCCATTTGACAAGGAGTGAGAAAGGGAATACTATTTTCTCAGTTTTAGGTTCTTAAACTTAATTACTTTAGATTTTTATAACATTCAGTTAATAGGTTAAATAAGATGTTATAATCCAGTCTGAATACAAAGTTTCAAGGGTCCTCACAGATAAGGATATATTAAGGGATCTGTGCAACTTTTCCTACCCCCAACAGCAATGAATTATTGTTGTTGTTATGTATTTTAAAACAAAATATACCTCATTAAATATTTGTTGTTTAGTCACTTTGTGACTCATGATAAAAATTCTAGAGTGGCTTTCCATTTCCTTTTTCAGCTCATTTTACTACTGAGAAGACTGAGGTCAAGTGGGTTTAGTGACTTGCCCACAGTCACATAACTAGTAAGTATCTAAGGCTGGATTTGAAGTCAGCAAGATGAACCTTCCTGACTCCAAGCCCATCCCTCTATCCACTGTGCTGCTTGGCTTCCCATTAAAGATTAACAGTTTCAAATTATCTATTTTTATCATATTCTTTTAACCACTAAATTCACATTTTAACTGCATCCAGATAAAAAGAGAAGTTATTTGCCTAACAGCATTTCTGATACAATCTGAAATTTCACAATATAAGAAAACAAGCTAGCAATACAAAGATAACATTTACAATGCTTTTTACATTTTACATTTACAAAGCCTTTACAATATAAACAACAAATTTATGCATTTAAAATTTAAAAACAAAACTTATCTGTCAGATGTTAGCGATTCAGCCAAATGCATTTCCAAATTATCTTATATAGAAAATCATTTAATTTTTATCACTTAGCATTTTATACTAATCACCTCTAAAATCACATTTATTGAATACTAGAAGAAAACCAAGAGATGGAATTAGAATTAGATAAGTCAAATCTAAAATTGGAACTAATAAAATCTGGCATAGAGTTAGCAAGTAAGAAACAATTACATCAAGTAGAAGAAATAATAATAATAATAGTAGAGATTTATATGGTACAGCAGGATGAATACAGAGAGGCTTGGAGAAACTTACATGAACTGATACTGAGTGAAATGAGCAGAACCAGGAGATCATTATATACTTCAACAGCAATTCTGTACGAGGATGTATTCTGATGGAAGTGGATATCTTCGACAAAGAGAAGATATAATTCAGTTCCAATTGATCAATGGTGGACAGAATCAGCTACACCCAGAGAAAGAACACTGGGAAATGAGTGTAAACTGTTTGCATTTTTGTTTTTCTACCCAGATTATTTTTACCAACAAAAAATTTGGTTCTGCACACATATATTGTATCTAGGATATAATATTGCATATTTGACATGTATGGGACTGCCTGCCATCTAGGGGAGAGGGTGGAGGGAAGGAGAGGAAAATTTTGTTACAGGAGTGCAAGGGATAATGTTGTAAAAAATTATCCATGCATATGTACTGTCAAAAAAAAGTTATAATTATAAAATTAATAACAAAAAAAGAAAATAGGGAAATACTATTAAAAAAAAAAGATTTATATGGTACTTATCTTATACTTTATGTCTTAAGCTCCTCGTAAGCACTCTATCCTTAGATCCTCACAATAACCCTGGGAAGTGGGAGGCAAACAGAGATAGATAACTTGCTTAAAATCACACAACTATCAACACCATGTCTGTGTCATAAAAGGAATTTGGTAGGACTTCTTCTTTCCCTATTTTTTCAAATAGTTTATATAGTATTGGAATTAATTGTCCTTTGAATGTTTGGTAGAATTCACATGTAAATCCATCCGGCCCTGGATATTTTTTCTTAGGGAGCTGATTAATAGCTTGTTCTATTTCTTTTTCAAAAATGGGACTATTTAAATAATTGATTTCCTCTTCTGTTAACCTGGGCAATCTATATTTTTGGAGATATTCCTCTATTTCATTTAGATTATCAAATTTATTGGCCTATAGTTAGGCAAAATAACTCCTAATTATTGCTCTAATTTCCTCTTCATTAATGGAGAGTTCTCCCTTTTCATTTTTGAGACGAACAATTCAATTTTCTTCTTTACTTTTTCTTTTACTTTAAACTAAAAGTTTATCTATCTTGTTGGGTTTTTTCATAAAACTAACTCTTAGTTTCATTTATTAATTCAATAGTTTTCTTATTTTCAATTTTACTAATCTCTCCTTTTATTTTCAGAATTTCAAATTTGGTATTTAATTGAGGGTTTTTAATTTATTCTTTTTCTATCTTTTTTAGTTGTAACCCCAATTTATAGATCTTCTCTTTCTCTATTTTATGCAATTAAGCATCTAGAGATATAAAATTTCCCCTTATAACCACTTTGGCTGCATCCCATAAATTTTGGTATGTTGTCTCATTATTGTCATTCACTTGGATTAAATTATTAATTGTGCCTATGATTTGCTGTTTCACCCATTCATTCTTTAGGACTAGATTATTTAATTTCCAAATAATTTTTGCTTTATTTTCTCCTGGTCTTATATTGCATGTGATTTTTATTGCATCATGATCTGGAAAGAATGAATTTACTATTTCTGCCTTTCTGCATTTGATGTTGAAGTTTTTATATCCTAATACATGGTAAATTTTTGCATAAGTTCCATGAACCACTGAGAAAAAAGTAAACTTTCTATCTCCATTCAGTTTTCTCCAAAGATCTATAATGACTAACTTTTCTAACATTTTGTTTACTTCCTTAACTTTTCTTATTTATTTTGTGGTTCAATTTATCTAGTTCTGAGAGAACAAGATTGAGATCCTCCACTAGTATAATTTTGCTGTTTATTTTTTTCTTCTTCTTATATCTCTCTTAAATCCTCTTCTAGGAATTTGGATGCTATACCACTTGGTGCATATATGTTTAGTATTGATATTGTTTTATTATCTATGGTACCCTTTAGTAAAATATAGTTTCCTCCCTTATCTCTTTTAATTAGATCTATCTTTGCTTTTACTTGATCTGAGATCAGGATTGCTACCCCTGCTTTATTTTTTTTTTTTAATTAACTCCAAACCAGGTAGGGTGAAAACAGAAAAAGAAAATTATAGCCCTAATGAATATTGATGCAAAAATCTTAAATAAAATATTAGCAACAAGATTACAGAAATTCATCCTCAGGATATACCCTATAACCAAGTAGTATTTATACCAGGAATGCAAGAATAGAGGGCTGGTTCAATATTAGGAAAACTATTAGCATAATCAACTATATCAATAACCAAACTAAGAAAAATCATATGATTATCTCAATAGATGCATAAAAAGCATTTGATAAAATCCAATACCCATTCCTATTAAAAACACTAGGAAGTATAGGAATAAGTGGACTTTTCCTTAAAATGATGACTAGCATCTATTTAAAACCATCAGCAAGCATCACATGTAATGGAGACAACCTAGAACCATTCCCAATAAGATCAATAGTGAACCAAGGCTGCTCACTATCACCATTACTATTCAGTATTGTAATGTTTGACAATAGTCAAACATTTCTGACAATAGTAGAAGAAAATACAATATACAATATACAAATACAAATACAAAATACAAAAATACAATATAGAAGAAAATACAAATTTCTGACAATAGTAGAAGAAAAAAAGATTAAAGGAATTAGAGTATGTAATGAGGAAACCAAATTATCACTCTTTGCAGATGATATGATGATATTCTTAGAGAACCTTAGAGAATCAACTCTATTAGAAACAATTCACAACTTTAGCAAAGTCGCAGGATACAAAATAAATCCATATAAATCATCAGCTTTTTTATATATTACCAAGAAAATCCAGCAGTAAGAGATACAGAAAGAAATTCCATTCTAAATAACTGTCCATAGTATAAAATACTTAAGAATCTATCTACCAATGGAAAGTCAGGAACTATATGAGCAAAACTACAAAACATTTTCCACACAATTAAAGTTAGATCTAATCAGTTAGAAAAATATCAAGTGCTCATGGATAAGCTGAGCAAATATAATAAAAATGGCAATACTACCTAAATCAATCTACTTATTTAGTGCCATACCAATCAAACTCTCAAGAAATTATTTCATAGATCTAGAAAAAATAGTAACAAAATTCATTTTTGACCCAGCAGTGTTTCTAGCGGGCCTATATCCCAAAGAGATCTTAAAGGAGGGAAAGGGATCCACATGTGCAAAAACGTTTGTGGCAGTCCTTTTTGTAGTGGCAAGAAACTGGAAAATGAGGAGATACCCATCAGTTGGAGAATAGCTGAATAAATTATGGCATACTAATATTATGGAATATTATTGTTCTATAAGAAATGATCAGAAGGATGGTTTCAGACAATAAGTCTCTGGAGAGACTTACAGAAACTGATGTTAAGTGAAATGAGCAGAACCAGGAGATCATGGTACATGGCAACATCAATATTATAAGATGATCAATTCTGATGAACATGACTCTTTCCAGCAATGAGATGATTGATGCCAATTCCAACGATCTTGTGATAAAGAGAGCCATCTACACCTAGTGAGAGGATTGTGGGAACTGAATGTGGATCCCAACATAACCTTCTCACTCTTTTTGTTGTTGTTTGCTTGCATTTTGTTTTCTTACTCATTTACTTTCTTTTTTTGATCTGATTTCTCTTGTGCAACAAGAGAATTGTATAAATGTTTATACATATTAGATTTAACATATATTTTAACATGTTTAATATGCACTGGATTGCCTGCCATCTCAGGAATGGGGTGAGGGGGGGGGAAGGAGAAAATCTGAAACACAAGGCTATGCAAGAGTCAATGTTGTTAAGTTATCCATGTATGTGTTTTGAAAATAAAAAGCTTGGGGCAGTTAGGTGGCACAGTGGATAGAGTACCAGCCCTGAATTCAGGAGGACCTGAGTTCAAATCTGGTCTCAGACACTTAATACTTCCTAACTGTGTGACCCTGGGCAAGTCATTTAACCTCAGAATGTTAGTTCTCAGAAAAGCCTCAGAAAAAGAAAAAAAATGAATGAAAATAAAAAGCTTTATTGAAAAGAAAATCAGACAACTAATACATTTCCAAGCCTGAAGTGTAACTCAGATTTCCCCACATTTTTTAAATAATTGTTTATTTAATTTTTATTTTATTTTATAATTATAACTTTTTTTTTTGACAGTACATATACATGGGTAATTTTTTACAACATTATCCCTTGCACTTACTTCTGTTCAGATGTTTTCCCTTCCTCCCCCAACCCCCTCCCCCAGATGGCAGGCAGTCTTATATATGTTAAATATATTACAATATATTCTAGATACAAATTATGTGTGTAGAACCGAATTTCTTGTTGCACAGGAAGAATTGGATTCAGAAGGTAAAAATAACAGTTTACACTCATTTCCCAGTGTTCCTTTTCTGGATGTAGCTGATTCTGTCCATCATTAATCAATTGGAATTGGATTAGCTCTTTTCTATGTTGAAGATATCCACTTCCATCATAATACATCCTCGTACAGTATCATTGTTGAAGTGTATAATGATCTTTTGGTTCTGCTCCTTTCACTCAGCATCAGTTGATGTAAGTCTCTCCAAGCCTTTCTGTATTTCTCCTGTTGGTCATTTCTTATAGAACAATAATATTCCATAACATTCATATACCATAATTTACCCAACCATTCTCCAATTGATGGACATCCATTCATGTTCCAGCTTCTAGCCACTATGAAAAGGGCTGCCACAAACATTTTGGCACATACAGGTCCCTTTCCCTTCTTTAGTATTTCCTTGGGATATAAGCCCAGTAGTAGTATGGCTGTGTCAGAGGGTATGCACATTTTGATAACTTTTTGGGCAAAATTCCAGATTGCTCTCCAGAATGGTTGGATTCTTTCACAACTCCACCAACAATGCATCAGTGTCCCAGTTTTCCCACAGCTCCTCCAACATTCATCGTTATTTGTTCCTGTCATCTTAGCCAATCTGACAGGTGTGTAATGATACCTCAGAGTTGTCTTAATTTGCATTTCTCTGATCAATAGTGATTTGGAATCCCCACATTTTTTAAGAACAATTTTTTTTTTTTGCATTTGATGCCACAATTAATAGAATTGCCCATTTCACCCCATCATAATATAGTTACAGAACAAGTCTCAACCAAACCAAATCTGGATTTGTAACCACAAAAATCAAAACCTCCATTTTCCAGAGCTGTCATTTACCTACACTTTAAAAATTTAAAGCCCAGAATTAATCATTATTTCCAAAGGTTTGAGGTAATGCTTTCTATATTCCATAAGCTTTTTATTTATTTTTTTTTCAAACATCACCCAAGAGTCAAATCGTTTTCTGTTCACAATCTAACTACACCTCCTCTTTCCCAAAGGCTTTTCAGTTTTAACTCCATTGAAATGATAGGAAGAGATTCCAAGTAGTAGTCTCAAATTCCTATCCCCTTGGTTTGGAACTCAGGAGGTTCTAAAGCCTGGGGAATATGCTTCCAGAACAGTTTTTCAGGGGCAGAATACTGTATTTTCTAATCACATCCAAACTATCTAAACAACTAAACTTTCTTCCAAAGAATTTTTCTTCTGAAAATTAGCTTAAAATTTTACACAACCACAATTAGTCATAATAATTTTACTTTTTTGAGTTCCTAAAAGCTTTTAAGATTTAAGAATCTATCTACCAATGAAAAGTCAGGAGCTATATGAGCAAAACTACAAAACATTTTCCACACAAATAAAGTTAGATTTAATCAGTTGGAAAAATATCAAATGCTCTTGGATATATGCATAGTTTCTTTCTCTTTTTGTTTTGTTTTTTGGTGATTTTGCTTTCAATTTACATAAAGAATTGGTTCTGAAAAAAACAAAAAACAAACAACCAAAAAAAGAATTGGTTCTGCTATTTTAATGACCTAGAAAAAATAACAACAAAGTTCATATGGAAAAACAAAAGGTCAAGAATTTCAAGGGAATTAATGAAAGAAAAAAATCTAATGAAGGTGGCCTAGCTATACCGGATCTAAAATTATATTATAAATCTGCAGTTACCAAAACCATTTGATACTGGCTAAGAAATAGACTAGCTGATCAGTGGAATAGGTTAGGTTCAAAGGAAAAAACAGCCAATAACTTAAATAATCTAGGGTTTGAAAAACCCAAAGACCTCAGCTTTTGGGATAAGAACTCACCATCTGACAAAAATTTCTGGGAAAATTAGAAATTAGTATGGCAGAAACTAGGCATTGACCCACACTTAACATGGTACAACAAGCTCAGGTCAAAATGGGTTCATGATTTAGGCATAATGAATGAGATTATAAATAAATTAGCGGAAGATAGGATAGTTTACCTCTCAGGTAAGAAGGAATGAATTTATGTCCAAAGAAGAACTAGAGATCATTACTGATCCACAATAGAAAACTTTGATTATATCAAATTGAAAAGTTTTTGTACAAACAAAACTAATGCAGATAAAATTAGAAGGGAAACAATAAACTGGGAAAACATTTTTTTAGTCAAAGGTTCCGATAAAAGCCTCATTTCCAAAATATGTAGAGAATTGACTCTAATTTATAAGAAATCAAATCATTCTCCAATTGATAAATGGTCAAAGGATATGAACAGACACTTCTCAGATGAAGAAATTGAAACTATTTCTAGCCATATGAAAAGATGCTCCAAATCATTATTAATCAGAGAAATGCAAATTAAGACAATTCTGAATACCACTACACACCTGTCAGATTGGCTAGAATGACAGGGAAAGATAATGTGCAATGTTGGAGGGGATGTGGGAAAACAGGGACACTGATACATTGTTGATGGAATTGTGAATACATGCAGCCATTCTGGAGAACGATTTGGAACTATGCTCAAAAAGTTATCAAACTGTGTATACCCTTTGACCCAGCAGTGAGTCATACTGGGCTTATACCCCAAAGAGATCTTAAAGAAGGGAAAGGGACCTGTATGTGCAAGAATGTTTGTGGCAGCCCTCTTTGTAGTGGCCAGAAACTGGAAACTCTGTTGATGTCCATCAATTGGAGAATGGCTAAATAAACAATCATATTCTTTTTGTACAGCAAAACAACTGTTTGGACATGTATACGTATATTGTACTTAATTTATACTTTAACATATTTAACGTGTATTGGTCAACCTGCCATCTGGGGGGGGGGAGGAGGGGAAAAATTGGAACAAAAGGTTTGGCAATAGTCAATGCTGTAAAATTACCCATGCATATATCTGGTAAATAAAAACTATAATTAAAAAATAAAAATAAAAAAGAATTGGTTCTGTTATATAAAGCTTTTTCTACTTCAACCTTCCCAAAAGAAATCCTAGTTCTTGATCATCTTTCCATTCCTTAATTAAATTTCACTTATTTTAAAATTGTTCCCTGATTTAAACACATATTTCTCTTTTTATGTTCATGAAAGGGTTATAAGAGGCAATGATTTAATTTTCAGAAAAATTTTAAAATGCAAACTATACAGTTATTTTTTTTCCTTTCTGGGTTACTTTCAAACTGGTTATGTTCTTTCATTACAATAAAATGGTTGTTGTCCTTTATTTATTTTTTCTGAGGCAATTGGGGTTAAGTGACTTGCTCAGGGCCACATAGCTAAGCTTTAAGTGTCTAAGGCCAGATTTGAGCTCAGGTCCTCCTGACTTCAGGTCTGGTGCTCTATCCACTGCATCAACTAACTGCCCCCTGTTCTTTTTTCTTGAAGAAGACGTAAATGACATCAGTATAATAGAGTGCAATTACATTATGTCTAACTGTGGCTGATCAGACCAAGAGGAGCTTGGAGTGCTCTGCCACAGGTTGGACACAGATAGTCCCTGTGAACATTTGGGGCGCTTTTCTAACTTTGTGCATCTTGCATTTCTTCCAATCTAGTTCCATTCTGCATGTCCCCATTTACCATGCTGGGCGGTCCTGTGCCAGTGTCTCCCATGTCATACAAGTGATTCTAAAATTCATAAGTGAGACCTTGAGAGTGTCCCTGTATTTCTTTTTCTGACCCCTTGTGAGGATTTTCTCTGTGTGAGTGCTCCAAAAAAGTCTTTTTAGCAAGTATATATTTGGCCAGCCCAACAAAACTGTGCTCTCTGCAGTAGAGTTGAAATGCTCAGTAGTTCAGTTGGAGAACGAGCTCAGTGTCTCATCCCTTCTCCTGCTGGGTTTGCCTCAGAATCTGCCCTAAGACAGTTCAAATGGAAGCACTTCAGGGCCTGGTGCTGGCAGACTGTCTATTTTTCACAGGCACACAATAGTGAGGCCGCCACAACGGCTCTGTAGACCTTTAATTTGGTAGTTGGTCTGATAACTTTCCTCTCCCTCACTTTCCTTTGGAGCATTCCAGACATTGGGCTAGCTCTGGCAATGTGTGTGCCAGGTTCATTATCAATGTGAACATCACTGGAAAGTATCCTGCTGAGTTAAGTGAACTTATACAAGCATTCAGAATTTCACCATTTGCTGTAACTGATGTGTCCACATGTGAATGGTGTAGTGCTAACTGATAGAGCACCTATGTTTTCTTGCTGTTAATTGTTAGGCCAAAATTAGCACACTAAAATAATAGCTCTCACTTAGTCTCTAAGGGATGAGGGATCTGTTTTTGTCTCCTGAATCTTTAACGGAATTTCTTTTTCCCCTTTTTTCCTACAGAGTGATAAGTACTCCAAAAACTCAAAAAGATATTCAACTTCTGCTAAGTGTCTTTTCATACAGGACAAAGAAAAAGGGGTGAGTTCCTAGAAGTCCTCAGAGTCCCAGTTCTCCTCACATTCTTAAAATGATTAATGATTAATCTTCAATGATCTCCTTAATCTCCAAACCTCCAAAATCCAAGATTTTTTTATTTTTTAATCAGTTATCATTTGATAGTCTAAGGGGGGAGTTAGTCCTGCATCCTGGGACACAGACTTTAGTATCAGATTGCAGAAAGTTTGGAGACTTGCTTCAGTTATGAAACTTCCTTAAAATCCCCCAGTGTACTAAACTCTTTGGCTGCATTTCTTCTGCAGTCTATCTGGCTGGCTACATTTTCTCCTCAGAAATCTTCCAAGATATGAGAATTTAAAAGTAGCAAAAAACACTACACAAGATAAAGACTCTCCTGCATTTTACAAAGACATAAAAACACATACTTGTTAGTCTCCTCTGTTATTCTGTTAGCCTTCTACTGAAAGTGGAATCTTAAAGCATTTCATTTGTACCAAATTTGGAACCCATTTAGCATCATTGGGGAACTCTACCTTTTAGTTACATCCTCCTGAATATCCTGTATAGGACATTGCAGGCCAATAAGAGAGGTCAATTGGACCATAAATTCTTCTCTTAGTCTCATTAAAAAAGAAACTATTTTCCAGGGGGAATCTTCAATATTTTACTATAATCGGAACCTATCATTCCATTAAAGGAAGTATCTCTAACCCCCTAAAGGGAGTATCTTTCTCCTGCCCCCTTTCCTTCCCCCCAGGGATAAACCTTACCCTTACCTCAGGGTAACCTGAAATTGAGGGTGTGTGTGTGTGCCCAGGAGCAGTCTTCCACAAAAAAATTCCTGTAGAGAAAACTTAGGGTTTTTCTGAAAGGCTACCATGAGGAAGGTGAGGGGGTCGCAACGCTGACTAACCTGAAAACTGAAGCGTGAGATCTGATATAGCTGAGGAAACCAAGGTTCGAGTTTCTGAGCACACTGATATATTAAGCAATGTTTGCCAATTGCATAACAAATTGAGAGCAGATCTCACCTGCGCATTTGAACACAAATGCAGGGGGAGACAGATTTTGATGCATTAAAAAAAAAATAATTATATATATATATATATATATATATATATATTAACGGGATCTAAACCGGAATACGTGATTAGGTAATCTGATTTTTAATTGAAGGAAAGATGATGGATTTTCCAGTGGGGGGATGGAGAATGAGTTTCAGTCATGTTGGAAAGGGTGCACCGGGTCTTTGCGTTGCCAGATTTGCAGATTAATGGCATTCACCTGTATTTATGGAACAATAGACAACTTACAAGATCTGCCTTTCCATGAAGATTGCAGAAAAACAACAAGATGGAGCATAATACATGTGGCAGCTTTGTGGGAGTAAGCCAGACTGGGAATGTGGCCTGTGACATCACAGGAAAATATAAACTACCTGGAGTAAATGTAGCCAGCGAAAGAAACTCCAACTGTCCCCTGGGAAAAGTTGCGCGTGACCCTGGGGCCTCCCTGGGAATGTCCCCTCTCCGTTTTATTTCTGTTCCATCTGGCGCGCCTGGAGTCGCTGCGGAGATCCCTCCGTCCTGCTGCCCCCCGTGAGAATTACCTCTGGTGAGGGCCCCAGCAAGATCTCTTGCTTCTGCGAGGGTAGCTTACCTGGCACAGCTGGCAGGAGCGGAGAGTCTGGCTCCTGCGGGCTGGAGGGGTGTTCAGAAAACAGCGTCTGGCCGGCTCTCAGTCCCTCCCGTCCTTCGCCACCCATCGCCCTCTTACCGGCGGCCAGTCCACACGCCTGTCACACACCTGCGGAGATCGGGACGCTCGGCCAGGGCCAGTCCACACGCCTGTCAGTCACACACCTGCGGAGATCGGGACGCTCGGCCAGGGCCAGTCCACACGCCTGTCAGTCACACACCTGCGGAGATCAGGACGCTCGGCCAGGGCCAGTCCACACGCCTGTCAGTCACACACCTGCGGAGATCGGGGACGCTCGGCCAGGGCCAGTCCACACGCCTGTCAGTCACACACCTGCGGAGATCGGGGACGCTCGGCCAGGGCCAGTGCACACGCCTGTCACACACCTGCGGAGATCGGGACGCTCGGCCAGGGCCGGTCCACACGCCTGTCACACACCTGCGGAGATCGGGACGCTCGGCCAGGGCCGGTCCACACGCCTGTCAGTCACACACCTGCGGAGATCGGGACGCTCGGCCAGGGCCAGTCCACACGCCTGTCAGTCACACACCTGCGGAGATCGGGACGCTCGGCCAGGGCCAGTCCACACGCCTGTCAGTCACACACCTGCGGAGATCGGGGACGCTCGGCGAGGGCCAGTCCACACGCCTGTCAGTCACACACCTGCGGAGATCGGGACGCTCGGCCAGGGCCGGTCCACACGCCTGTCAGTCACACACCTGCGGAGATTGGGACGCTCGGCCAGGGCCGGTCCACACGCCTGTCAGTCACACACCTGCGGAGATCGGGACGCTCGGCCAGGGCCAGTCCACACGCCTGTCACACACCTGCGGAGATCGGGACGCTCGGCCAGGGCCGGTCCACACGCCTGTCAGTCACACACCTGCGGAGATCGGGGACGCTCGGCCAGGGCCGGTCCACACGCCTGTCAGTCACACACCTGCGGAGATCGGGGACGCTCGGCCAGGGCCGGTCCACACGCCTGTCAGTCACACACCTGCGGAGATCGGGACGCTCGGCCAGGGCCGGTCCACACGCCTGTCAGTCACACACCTGCGGAGATCGGGACGCTCGGCCAGGGCCAGTCCATACGCCTGTCAGTCACACACCTGCGGAGATCGGGACGCTCGGCCAGGGCCGGTCCACACGCCTGTCAGTCACACACCTGCGGAGATCGGGGACGCTCGGCCAGGGCCAGTGCACACGCCTGTCACACACCTGCGGAGATCGGGACGCTCGGCCAGGGCCGGTCCACACACCTGTCACACACCTGCGGAGATCGGGACGCTCGGCCAGGGCCGGTCCACACGCCTGTCAGTCACACACCTGCGGAGATCGGGACGCTCGGCCAGGGCCAGTCCACACGCCTGTCAGTCACACACCTGCGGAGATCGGGGACGCTCGGCCAGGGCCAGTCCACACGCCTGTCAGTCACACACCTGCGGAGATCGGGGACGCTCGGCCAGGGCCAGTCCATACGCCTGTCAGTCACACACCTGCGGAGATCGGGACGCTCGGCCAGGGCCAGTGCACACACCTGTCACACACCTGCGGAGATCGGGACGCTCGGCCAGGGCCGGTCCACACGCCTGTCAGTCACACACCTGCGGAGATCGGGGACGCTCGGCCAGGGCCGGTCCACACGCCTGTCAGTCACACACCTGCGGAGATCGGGGACGCTCGGCCAGGGCCGGTCCACACGCCTGTCAGTCACACACCTGCGGAGATCGGGACGCTCGGCCAGGGCCAGTGCACACACCTGTCACACACCTGCGGAGATCGGGACGCTCGGCCAGGGCCGGTCCACACGCCTGTCAGTCACACACCTGCGGAGATCGGGGACGCTCGGCCAGGGCCGGTCCACACGCCTGTCAGTCACACACCTGCGGAGATCGGGACGCTCGGCCAGGGCCGGTCCACACGCCTGTCAGTCACACACCTGCGGAGATCGGGACGCTCGGCCAGGGCCAGTCCACACGCCTGTCAGTCACACACCTGCGGAGATCGGGGACGCTCGGCCAGGGCCAGTGCACACACCTGTCACACACCTGCGGAGATCGGGACGCTCGGCCAGGGCCGGTCCACACGCCTGTCAGTCACACACCTGCGGAGATCGGGGACGCTCGGCCAGGGCCGGTCCACACGCCTGTCAGTCACACACCTGCGGAGATCGGGACGCTCGGCCAGGGCCGGTCCACACGCCTGTCAGTCACACACCTGCGGAGATCGGGACGCTCGGCCAGGGCCAGTCCACACGCCTGTCAGTCACACACCTGCGGAGATCGGGACGCTCGGCCAGGGCCGGTCCACACGCCTGTCAGTCACACACCTGCGGAGATCGGGACGCTCGGCCAGGGCCAGTCCACACGCCTGTCAGTCACACTCGGCCAGCACCGAGGAGACTGCGCGCCGCAGCCCCGGGCGGAGATCCAGGTGCGCGCAGCACAGCCGGCTGGAGCTGTCCAG